>NC_134353.1:451231486-451531486 GCF_048569485.1 Anomaloglossus baeobatrachus | reverse complement strand
AGTGTTAAATAGTTGAAGTAGTGTGTAGACTAAACTCATATGCTTCTCTCCATTAAAAATTGAGATAAATGGATGCGAAATCTAGTCACCACGTATGCAACAGTCATGAGACTACTAAATGCCCTGAAAATAAAGGACAATCACTACAGTGTGCACATTGTCATGTCTTGGAAATCTGAAGTCAAAGTGACTGCAGAAATTTCTCTTGATCCTAGAAAACCCTTTTAAAGGGAACCGGTCACGTGGAAAAATGGTATTAACCTGCAGATATGGGGTTAAACTGTAGTTTCATAGCAGTCTTAACTTTCCCGGCACCTGTCAGTTTCAGTCACAGAGGAGGCGCCAGCACAGATTCAGTCACTGCACTATCCATGGAGAGCAGCGGCTGTGGCCACGGGCTGACAGAAGAAGCTCAGCATTAAAACCAGCTGTCGATCAGTCTTGCAGCTCCCCATAAACTAAATCTGCGCCGGTGCTTTTCCTGGGAATGATATTGGAATGCTGCTGGGAGGATTAAAGTTATTTTGCTCCTGGCAGATAGCTTCAATGTCAATAAGGTTCAGAATGGTATTAAAGGGAATCTGTCACCATTTTGACCTTTTTAACCCCTTAACCCCCGGGGCGATTTTCCATTTTTGTTTTTTGCTCCCCTTCTTCCGAGAGCCGTACTTTATTTTTCTATCAATCTTGCCATAGGAGGGCTTGTATTTGCGGGACGAGTTGTGTTTTAAAATTAAAACACTTGAAATACCTGGGAGGAATGCGCAGACAGATGACACATTCTTGTTTTTTCTCCTTCCCTTTACTTGAGTGCAATTGCTATTTTGGATATTGTATGTCATGTCCAGTAAGCACCAGTTCAGACTGAGATTAGAAAGTGCCGACAATTTTTTTTATTTTGTATTATGGAGTCATGTCCTTTGTTTGCGCACTCCTGCCAGATATGTAAAGGTGTTTTCATTTTCCTTTTGCAGGTTTTATTCTAGCCCATATAAAAGCGCAGTTTGGACAAGAGAGGCATAGCAATTCAAGTAGGACCCAGATGAGAGTTACACCTTGACGTGGTGTCTGGGCACAAGTAAATTTGGCCACCTTAATTTGCTAAGTAACTCATATTTTTCAAAACATGGTTTCCTGAGCAGTAATGCGCATTCATATTCCAATGTTCACCATCGACATTCTTGTTTTTTCTCCTCCCTTTACTTGAGTGCAACTGTTATGTTAGATATTGTAGGTCATGTTCATTATGCAACAGTTCAAACTGAGATTAGGAAGTGCCGGCAATTTTTCTAAATTCCTTTTAGCCGGCAGATTAATCCCATATCTGCCGGTTAAATAGTATTATTCACGTGGCAGGTTTGTTTTAAAGGAATCGTTTAATCATAAAATTAACTCATTTGAGGCCTTGTGCACAAGCTGCGATTTTGGGTGCAGTTTGTTGTCCTAAACTGCATGCAGTCCTTCCCCAGCAAAGTCTACAAGAATTCAGAAAGGCTGCAGTTTTGGGTGCAGAAAATAGAAACAGCACGCCACTTATTCCTGCATTTTTCGCCAATTGACGTCAATAATGTCATGAAAAATACGTGTAGGAAAAACGCAGATAGCTAATGCTATACGTTTCATTGCGTTTTGGAGGACTGGGAGATCAATCCCTTGCTGACTCAAGTGAGCTGCAGGTGGAGGACTCACCTGAGTGACGTCACCTCGCAGCGGGCAGTCATGCTCTATGGCCGCTTGCTGTGATTGTAAGATGTAGCAAGTGGTGGAAGCATCGTGGGAACTAGTGTGGATTAAGTCGTCCCCGGAGGGGTGTATGGGGGTATTGATAAAGTAGTGAAAGAGGGTGCTTTTTTATCTTTTATTTGAAAAGAAGGATTTTTGTGGTGTTTGTGTTTACTTTCACTTATAGATTAATGATGGGGAAGGGGTCCAAATGGTTTGACATCAGTAATCTAGGACTTAGTGGCAGCTATGAGCTGCTATTAACTACTTATTACACAGATTGGCACCGCACCAGGGCAACGGGAAGAGCAGTGTCCAGCGCCAGAATTGGCCCATCTAATGAATGTACCACCTCTGGGGCGGCTGCGGACTGCTATTGTTAGCCTGGAAAGGGACAAATAACCTGGCCCTTCCCACCCTAATAATTTCAGCCCCCAGTTGTCTGCTGCACCATGGCTGGTTTTATAAAAATGGAGGGGGGACCCCACGTCTTTTTTTTTTTTTTTTTTTTAATCAAATAATTTAATAACAAAAAATGTGTGGGATCCTCAAGTTTTCATAACCAGCCAAGGTGCAGCAGACAGATGAGGGTTGCAGCCTGCAACTGCTGCTGTTCCTGTGCTGGATATAAAAAAATGGGGGGAATTCCACGTCTTTTTTTTTTACCAAAAAATAATTTAAAAACAGCTGGCCAAGCTAGCTATCCCTCAATCAAGCTATTATGTTATTTGTTTTTATTCTAATTATCTATTCTATATGTTCTATCTAGCCTATTTTTGCTATCTATTCTAGCAATTAATTTTCCTATTTTGCTTATCCTTTAAAAAACGCATTAACAAAAACGCAGCAAAACTACCAAAACGCAGTAAAAAAACACATGCGTTCGTTTTTGCTGGAGAAACAAAACTGCAGTGTGCGCACATACCCTAAATCAAGTTTTTTGCGTTACAAGTATGAGAAAAAGTTGGCAATTTGTATTTATTTTTTTCTTTAAATTGCGATCTTTATTTAAAAAAAAAGTGTATTTCCAAGTTTTCTTATCAGTAGAGGTAGGATTACAATAACAGAGGGGTTAAAGGCCCAGTCACACTAAGGGTACCTTCACACTTTAGCGATGCAGCAGCGATCCGACCAGCGATCTGACCTGGTCAGGATCGCTGCTGCATCGCTACATGGTCGCTGGTGAGCTGTCAAACAGGCAGATCTCACCAGCGACCAGTGAACAGCCCCCAGCCAGCAGCGACGTGCAAGCGACGCTGCGCTTGCACGGAGCCGCCGTCTGGAAGCTGCGGAGACTGGTAACTAAGGTAAACATCGGGTATGGTTACCCGATGTTTACATTAGTTACCAGTGTGAGCAGGGAGCAGGGAGCCGCGCACACTGAGCGCTGGCTCCTTGCTCTCCTAGCTGCATTACACATCGGGTTAATTAACCCGATGTGTAATGCAGCTACATGTGCAGAGAGCAGGGAGCCGCGCACACTGAGCGCTGGCTCCTTGCTCTCCTAGCTGCTGTACACATCGGGTTAATTAACCCGATGTGTACAGCAGCTACATGTGCAGAGAGCCGGAGCCGGCAGCACAGGCAGCGTGAGAGCTGCGGAGGCTGGTAACTAAGGTAAATATCGGGTAACCACCTTGGTTACCCGATGTTTATCTTGGATACAGCTTACCTCAGCTGTCAGACGCCGGCTCCTGCTCCCTGCTCGCTTCATTTGTCGCTCTCTTGCTGTCACACACAGCGATCTGTGTGTCACAGCAGGAGAGCGGCTTTGAAGAAAACGAACCAGGGCTGTGTGTAACGAGCAGCGATCTCGCAGCAGGGGCCAGATCGCTGCTCATTGTCACACACAGCGAGATCGCTAATGAGGTCACTGCTGCGTCACAAAAAGCGTGACTCAGCAGCGATCTCGGCAGCGAGCTCGCTGTGTGTGAAGCACCCCTAAACAACTTACCAGCGATCCCAACAACGATACAACCTGATAGGGATCACTGGAGCGTCGCTACACGGGTTGCTGGTGGGCGGTCACACAGGCAGATCTCACCAGCAACCAGCCCCGCGTGGAAGCGACGCTGTGCTTGGTAACTAAGGTAAATATCGGGTAACCGTTATCTTTATATCGTTAATTACCCGATGTGTACTCCGGCTACGTGTGCAGAGAGCAGGGATCTGGCACTGACAGCGTGAGAGCGGCGGACGCTGGTAACGAAAGTAAATATCGGGTAACCAAGGTAAGGGCTTCTTGGTTACCCCGATGTTTACCGCGTCCACCGAAGCCGGCTCCTGCTGCCTGCACATTTAGTTGTTGCTCTCTCGCTGTCACACACAGCGATGTGTGCTTCACAGCGGGACAGCAACAACTAAAAAATGGTCCAGGACATTCAGCAACAACCAACGACCTCACAGCAGGGGCCAGGTTGTTGCTGGATGTCACACACAGCGACATCACTAGCAACATCGCTGTTACGTCACAAAAGTTGTTCCTTAGCAGCGATGTTGATAGCGATGTTGCTTAGTGTGACGTGACGTGGCCTTAACACTGCATCCACCAATCACAATAAGGCTAAGTTCACACTTCAGTTGTTTTGCATCAGTCACATGCGTTGCTTGACGCATGTGACTGATGCGTTGTACAACGGATGACAACGGTGACAAAGAAAAGAATTTCTTTGTCGGACTCCGTTGTGTGCTGGGGGCGGAGTTCGGGGGGCGGAGCTGAGGACGTCAGTGCCACGGTCTGCATGGCTGGGGACAGGTGAGTGTGTGTGTGTGAGTGTGTACACATGCAGAGTGCGGGAGGGGGCGGAGCCGAGTGGTGAAGTGTTGGCCTCCTTGCACACTGTATCCAGGGTAAATATCGGGTAACTAATAGCAAAGCACTTTTTGCTTGGTTACCCGATATTTATCTTGGATACCAGCTTAGTGCGGGCTCCCTGCACCCGTAACCACTGTAAATATCGGGTAACTAACCAAAGCGCATTGCTTGGTTACCCGATGTTTATCCTGGTTACGGGGGCGGGGAGCCAGAGAGCGCATGCGCAGCGAAATCCTACGGATCGCGCTGCTCAAAAAACGTTACATGCTGCATTGCTCCCGCCCGGCGGTCAGTTAAAAAACAACTGATCGTGACGCAGCGGATGCAACGCAGCATCATCAGTCACAATCCGTCACGAATAGAAGCCTATGGGGAAAACCAGGATTCCTGCAAAATATTTTGCAGGATACCGTAATTCCTCAAGGCTACGGATTGAGACTGATGCAAAGCAACTGAAGTGTGAACTTAGCCTAAGGGTACCTTCACACTTAGCGATGCAGCAGCGATCCGACCAGCGATCTGACCTGGTCAGGATCGCTGCTGCATCGCTACATGGTCGCTGGTGAGCTGTCAAACAGGCAGATCTCACCAGCGACCAGTGAACAGCCCCCAGCCAGCAGCGACGTGCAAGCGATGCTGCGCTTGCACGGAGCCGCCGTCTGGAAGCTGCGGAGACTGGTAACTAAGGTAAACATCGGGTATGGTTACCCGATGTTTACATTAGTTACCAGCGCACACCGCTTAGCTGTGTGAGCAGGGAGCAGGGAGCCGCGCACACTGAGCGCTGGCTCCTTGCTCTCCTAGCTACAGTACACATCGGGTTAATTAACCCGATGTGTAATGCAGCTATATGTGCAGAGAGCAGGGAGCCGTGCACACTGTTTAGCGCTGGCTCCTTGCTCTCCTAGCTGCTGTACACATCGGGTTAATTAACCCGATGTGTACAGCAGCTACATGTGCAGAGAGCCGGAGCCGGCAGCACAGGCAGCGTGAGAGCTGCAGAGGCTGGTAACTAAGGTAAATATCGGGTAACCACCTTGGTTACCCGATGTTTATCTTGGTTACAAGCTTACCTCAGCTGTCAGACGCCGGCTCCTGCTCCCTGCTCGCTTCATTTGTCGCTCTCTCGCTGTCACACACAGCTATCTGTGTGTCACAGCAGGAGAGCGGCTTTGAAGAAAACGAACCAGGGCTGTGTGTAACGAGCAGCGATCTCGCAGCAGGGGCCAGATCGCTGCTCAGTGTCACACACAGCGAGATCGCTAATGAGGTCACTGCTGCGTCACAAAAAGCGTGACTCAGCAGCGATCTCGGCAGTGAGCTCGCTGTGTGTGAAGCACCCCTAAGTGATATCACATCTGACCCTGCTCCCTCTTCACAAAGATCTTTGAACAGGCTCATTAGATACTGCAGTACAAAAGATTGGTCAGATCACCACCCTTTGTGGTTATGTAAATGTGTTATTTCCTGAAACAATAGGTTAAAAATGAATGAGAGGCCAGTGTGAACATAGCAAGACTGAGGCTGTGTGCGCACTTTGCGTAATTACAAGCATTTACACTGCGTGTAGCACTGCGGTGTAAATGCATACGTCCTGCGTCCCCTGCACAATCTATATAGATTGTGCATGACACGTGCACACGTTGCTTTTATGAACGCAGCGATTTGGATGCTAAAATTTTGATCCAAATCTGTGCGTTCATAAAATGAGCATGTCAATTATTCCGTGCGCTATGGATGCAGCTCCCACTGTCTATGGCAGGAGCCATAGCGCATGAAATCGGCTTTTTTTGTACAGAAAAACTGCATCCATTATGCAGTGTTTCTGCAGCGATTTGCCGCACACATGCACATTAAATCGATGCAGAATATACAGCAGTTACGTGCGCATGAGCCCTAAGGCTACATGCGCACGCTGCATCTTTTTGTGGTCACAAACTGCAGCCAAAACTGCACCTTGTCAGAGAGCCTGGGAATGTCACAAAAACGCTTGTAATTGTAGGTGCATTTTTGGTGCGTTTTCGGAGCATTTTTGGTGCATTTTTCACAACATGCGTTTTTGTGACAAATGTTGACAAAAACACAGGGAGAATGAACATGCTGCATTTTTTTTGTCACAAACTTTTGACAACTAAAACGCTAACAAACTGCAATGTGCGCATTACAAATCTGATTTCTCATAGACTTTGCTGGGAAGCCAAATGTCAGAAAGTTCTGACAAATAAACTGCAGCCAAAAACGCAGCAAAAAAAGCAGCGTGCGCATGTAGCCTAAGGCTATATGCACATGCTGCAGCTTTTTCTGCACACAAACTGCAACCAAAACTGCACTTTGTCAGAGAGCCTGGGAATGTCAAAAACGCTTGTAATAACGGTGCCTTTTTGTTGCTTTTTTTGTCAATTCTGACTTCATGTGTTTGTCAGTATAGAAAGTGACAAAACTGCAACAAAAAAGCAAGAATGAACATGATGCATTTTTTTTCAGAAGTTTGTGACAAAAACTGCAGACAAAAAAAAATGCAACGTGCGCACAGCAAATCTGATTTCTCATAGACTTTGCTGGGAAGTCAACTTGCTGACAACAAAACTTCAGTGTGCGCATTTATATAGCCTTATTTTTTTTAACACAGATTGTGAAAAAAACATTGAACAAAAAACTATTCAATAAATAGGTAGTTTTCTCATTATAGCTTCTTTTTAAGAGTGATAAGGTATGACATAACCCTTTACTGTTTCTTTAAAAGACAAAATACAAAACCCCTCAGAAATCAGTTTGCTATGCATGACACGGCCAAGGGCTGGCATGGGAAGGAAGGTGAAAAGGCCCACTTTATATCATACTGTTAAGGATTCATTTCCCACTGTCCTCTATAGTTACCAAAATGTGAAAAAAGTGACATACGTTTTATATACCCTGGTCATTTGGCGTTAACTTACCCTGCGTTGTACTCCAATCAAGGCCACCAACAAAGAGTTTCCTGTAAAAGAACATGTACTTTAGTTATATCATAAGAATAGAAAATACACCTTCAAATATGGATACTAAAGCCTGCCATACACCTGAGAAAGCAGTCTGGACAGAATACATTGGTACTATATACATGAAACTGTTATTAGCGCACTGCATGGTACAGTCATGTCTTCCCACCCCCACAGCACCACCCGTAAGGAGCCCCAGGGACTATACAGAAACACTAAATCCTAGAATCAATCCACTTGAGAGTCAAGGATATCTGCCTGGAGGGGAAGGGACAACTAGCTTTCTCCTCCTCTAAAAGAGAAGATGAGCAGCTGCACTGCCGGCTACTCCTCAGGACATCTGTGACTGTGTGGTATGTGGAAGATTGTCAGCGGAACTGAGAAGTTCTGCATTTCACCCTTTCTATAAAGCTGCTGCGGAGCGTTATCTGTGTAATGAGTGCTGCCTGTCTCAGGATTCAGAGACCTGTCAGTCTATCAGTGACGGACAGCCTTCCATGTATAAGAGTACATACAGTGATATCTGTCAGTCACTGACAGGACTGCCCACTGGAAGAAAAGCCCAGAAAGAGCAGATTACAGAAATAAAAGGTTATACTGAATCTTCTCACAAAACTATATATCCGTCTTCTCTGTTCCCCCTGCAGAGTGGACTGCATTTTCATGGAATATCTTCATAAACAGTATTTGTGGGGAGCTATTGAATCTGCAAATTGCCTCTTCACAAAGGAAGAGGACTTGAACTCTACTGCCACCTACTGGAGGTAGCAATCTCAAAAGTCAATATCGCCCCTTTAATGAGTCTTGCCATATGATTTTGGATACAAGCCCAACCAGAATCCCAATTTGAAGACAGTATTTCAGGGTGCTGCCCCTGGTCGGTGTAAAGTATGAGCTCTGATTTGGCTTGGTCAGAGGGTATTGCTAACGTTTCTCTGATACAGGTCAAATCCTGTTTTAGCACAAGATACACAAGTTGCTCAAACTGCGAACAAAGCCCAAAGATGACTGCTCTGCACACAAATGTCTGAATTATGCACAGGTAAAATATATCTTTGTACCGTGTTAGGGTCACACTTTAGCGACGCAGCAGCGATCCCACCAGCGATCTGACCTGGTCAGGATCGCTGCTGCATGGCTACATGGTCGCTGGTGAGCTGTCAAACAGGCAGATCTCACCAGCGACCAGTGACCAGCCCCCAGCCAGCAGCAACGTGCAAGCGACGCTGCGCTTGCACGGAGCCGGCGTCTGGAAGCTGCGGACACTGGTAACTAAGGTAAACATCGGGTATGGTTACCCGATGTTTACCTTAGTTACCAGCGCACACCGCTTAGCTTAGCGTGTGCAGGGAGCAGGAGCCGGCACTGGCAGCGTGAGAGCTGCGGAGGCTGGCAACGATGGTAAATATCGGATAACCACCTTGGTTACCCAATGTTTACCTTGGTTACAAGCTTACCGCAGGCTGTCAGACGCCGGCTCCTGCTCCCTTCACATTCAGGATTGTTGCTCTCTCGCTGTCACACACAGAGATGTGTGCTTATCAGCGGGAGAGCAACAATAAAAAAACGAACCAGCACTGTGTGTAACGAGCAACGGTCTCACAGCAGGGGCCAGATCGCTGCTCAGTGTCACACACAGCGAGATCGCTAATGAGGTCACTGCTGCATCACAAAAACCGTGACTCAGTAGCGATCTCGCTGTGTGTGAAGCACCCCTTAGCCAGTAGAGATAAAAAAAAAGTTTGTTTAAAAGAACTGAAGTCCTCAGTGGTTGATACCTTTTAATGGCTAACTGATAAGATGGTAATAATAGCAAGCTTTCGAGACTATGCAGGACTCTTCATCAGGCTCAGTATAACACAAAATCTGAAGAGTCACATATTTATACACAACATGTGACTTCAGATTTTGTGTTATACCATGCCTGATGAAGAGACCTGAGTAGTCTCGAAAGCTTGCAATTATTACCATCTTATCAGTTGCCATTAAAAAGGTATCAACCACTGAGGACTTCAGTTCTTTTAAACAAACTTTTTGAATTATGCACAAAATATTGAGTGCCAAGATCAAATCTGGTGCGGTCATATAATGAAACTTTTCTGAACAGTTAAGTCCCCTATATTACGGGTCAGCTTAGGGTATGTTCCCATCACATTTTATCCACGTTAGTGGCTCTGTAGCGGCTATCCTCTGAAGCCCTGAAAACGGGATCTTGATCTGCACTGATGGGGCAAATATAGAATCAAGCTGGGATCACTTTGTGCTGTCGGACATCCTTTTTGGCACTAAAAGCCCATTTGAAGTGGATACCAAAGCAAATTCAGCCACATTTTGGTGTCCACATTATTCTGGTGAAAATGGCAGAACATTTTGTCCGACAGCACAAAGTGCAGGCGTTTATATCATTATAGTCAATGGCCTCATTAGTACAAAGATCCAAATGCCATTTTCAGGGCTTCAGAGAGAAGCCCTGCCAGAGCCACTGACACATGGCTAAAATGTGATGTAAACATAGCCTTCCATGTATAATACAGAAGTCAAAGGCAATTAGCTACTTTCTTATGAAACCATTACATCTCTGACAGGTAGTCACAATGTTGGGATAACACACTGGAGGATGCTATGATCATACGATTCTGATCCGACCCTTTTCACACGTTTTCAGTTAAATCTACAAGTACAGATGATTGCAGAATGGTACTACTGTTCATCTTCTCCTTGCTCTGACATATCATTTACTAGCAGGCAATAACAGGGAGCCCTGTACCCTGGTGAGGCTGACAGTTGTGGGAACATGCCAGGACTGTGACACCTAACAGATATTTGCAGAAAAGCTGGTTACTCACGTCAGATTTCTTTAGCCACTCATTGCCTGCAGTGGTATATGTACAGCGCTCATGCATGCTTATGATTTCTTGCATTGTAGCAGCCACTTCAGTCTAGCATACAAGCAACACAAATGTATGACTGACGATTACTCAAGGTGTCTTCTACCCATACATTTATCAAGAGTGAGACAGAATACTATTTCACTGAATCTAAAAGTACAGTGGAACCTTGGATTAAGAGTAACTTGGTCTGAGAGTGTTTTGCAAGACAAGCAAAGCTTTTTACAAAAATTAACTTTGTTTAAGAGCAAAGATTTGCAATAAGAGCAAATCCTCACACTTCCGATTCTGTCCTTTCACAGCGCTCTAACCTGCTCTGGAGGTAACTTTCTGTACATATGTACTGTATACAGTATACCATTGTACAGTACAGTATACACTATATAGCATGTCTATCAGTTTGCATTTGTGGATACAGTATTGTACTTTCTGCTAACCAGTACAGCACATTGCTTGTAATGTAATTGCCTGGGCAGTATTCCTACCTCACATTTGGCTTAGTTCTGCCCTTATTTTGGGGAGAATAGATTTGGGGGGGGGGGGGTTTGTGTACTATACTACAATACAGATTGTCATATTTATACATCATTTTTTCTCTCTATAGTACCTCCCGCACACCAACAATTCTATTGTAAGGTAATGTGTAGTTTCGTTTGTTTTATGTTTTTTGCTGTACAGTATTTGTATTAGTGTACTGTCATTTTATATGATTACATTACATTTTGTATTACTGTAATAAGTTTGTATAAATGCAGTAAATATTTTTGGGTTGCGGAACGAATTGTCTGCGATTCAATTATTTCCTATGGGAACATTCGCTTTGATATAAGAGTAACTTGGTGTAAGAGCACAGTCCTGGAACCAATTATGCTCGTAATCCAAGGTTCCACTAATTCATTTGTTACGTTGAGGTTTGTTTTGATTCAATATAAATGGCTAATAATGAGCAATGATACTTTGAAGTTTCTGTTTATTAATCTCTTTACTGACAATGCCTTAGCATTGATTGCACCAGTAGCTTCAGGCACATCCGGACAGCAGATCCACACAAAGCATGCTGTTTTATGGTGCACTTTTCTAACAGGACGGTTTTAGAAATAAAACTCGCCTCGAATGGTAATTCCATTGCCTGGTCATCTGCCAGTGTCCTGTGATCACATTTACCCCGCGCCGAGTACACAAGCAAGAGACCCACAAATATCATAAGGCAGCAATTATGTTCCAGCTTTCGTCATTTTCCCCAGGAATTGCAGATTGGTAAAAAGTGGTTTGACAAAGACTGATTTCCGCATTGAACTCCATGAACACAAATGATCAGTTAGATGGGCCAGCTCAATTTCTGCCCAATCTTTTTTTGT
This sequence comes from Anomaloglossus baeobatrachus, assembly GCF_048569485.1. Lineage (NCBI taxonomy): Eukaryota > Metazoa > Chordata > Amphibia > Anura > Aromobatidae > Anomaloglossus > Anomaloglossus baeobatrachus. The sequence goes on along the minus strand of NC_134353.1, from coordinate 451,519,725 downwards.
GATATAGATGAGATCTGTGTCTCCACCCCCCCCCCTTCTCTACAAGATTTTGTATACCGTATTTTCCGGACTTTAAGACGCACTTTTTCCCCCCAAATGTTGGGGGAAAGTGGGGGGTGCGTCTTATAGTCTGAATGTAGGGCTGCAGGGAATGAGGGTGCTGCAGTAAAGCGGGTCATGAGCAGGCTGCAGCAGCGCCTGCCGTGACCACGTGGGCCCGTTCATTACATATGCACGCCCATCATCCCGCCCATCTCTCAGCGCTGAAGCCGGCGCTGACAGGTGGGCGGGATGCGCGCTTACTAAATAGCCAGCCGCGTGATCACCCCTGGCAACTACAGCCTGGAGTGATCATGTGCGGCTGTATTCACTGCTCCCCGCGCATCATCATCAGCGCGGGGTGCAGTGAATCAGTATAACTCACCGTTCCCCTGCAGCACCGCAATCTCCTCCTGTTAGTGCCGGTAAAGCTGTGTGGAGCCGGCCACAATCCCTATAGCATCGCGATGTCCTCCTGTCTGTGCCGGCGCGGCTGTGTGGAGACTAGCGGTGCTCACAGCGATGATGTCATCGCTGTGCGCACGTGTCCACACACAGCCGCGCCGGAACAGACAGGAGGACATCGCGATGCTATAGGGATTGTGGCCGGCTCCACACAGCGCTACCGGCACCAACAAGAGGAGGAGCGATGCTGCGTGGAGCAAGGAAAGGTGAGTATAAACGTTTATTTACTTTTTTGTGTGCCACGGATGCAGGATATATAGCAGGACGGGGGGGGGCACATTATGAGCAGGACGGGGGGGGCACATTATGAGCAGGACGGGGGGGGCACATTATGAGCAGGACGGGGGGGGCACATTATGAGCAGGACGGGGGGGGCACATTATGAGCAGGACGGGGGGGGCACATTATGAGCAGGACGGGGGGGGCACATTATGAGCAGGACGGGGGGGGCACATTATGAGCAGGACGGGGGGGGCACATTATGAGCAGGACGGGGGGGGCACATTATGAGCAGGACGGGGGGGGCACATTATGAGCAGGACGGGGGGGGCACATTATGAGCAGGACGGGGGGGGCACATTATGAGCAGGACGGGGGGGGCACATTATGAGCAGGACGGGGGGGGCACATTATGAGCAGGACGGGGGGCACATTATGAGCAGGACGGGGGGCACATTATGAGCAGGACGGGGGGCACATTATGAGCAGGACGGGGGGCACATTATGAGCAGGACGGGGGGCACATTATGAGCAGGACGGGGGGCACATTATGAGCAGGACGGGGGGCACATTATGAGCAGGACGGGGGGCACATTATGAGCAGGACGGGGGGCACATTATGAGCAGGACGGGGGGCACATTATGAGCAGGACGGGGGGCACATTATGAGCAGGACGGGGGGCACATTATGAGCAGGACGGGGGGCACATTATGAGCAGGACGGGGGGCACATTATGAGCAGGACGGGGGGCACATTATGAGCAGGACGGGGGGCACATTATGAGCAGGACGGGGGGCACATTATGAGCAGGACGGGGGGCACATTATGAGCAGGACGGGGGGCACATTATGAGCAGGACGGGGGGCACATTATGAGCAGGACGGGGGGCACATTATGAGCAGGACGGGGGGCACATTATGAGCAGGACGGGGGGCACATTATGAGCAGGACGGGGGGCACATTATGAGCAGGACGGGGGGCACATTATGAGCAGGACGGGGGGCACATTATGAGCAGGACGGGGGGCACATTATGAGCAGGACGGGGGGCACATTATGAGCAGGACGGGGGGCACATTATGAGCAGGACGGGGGGCACATTATGAGCAGGACGGGGGGCACATTATGAGCAGGACGGGGGGCACATTATGAGCAGGACGGGGGGCACATTATGAGCAGGACGGGGGGCACATTATGAGCAGGACGGGGGGCACATTATGAGCAGGACGGGGGGCACATTATGAGCAGGACGGGGGGCACATTATGAGCAGGACGGGGGGCACATTATGAGCAGGACGGGGGGCACATTATGAGCAGGACGGGGGGCACATTATGAGCAGGACGGGGGGCACATTATGAGCAGGACGGGGGGCACATTATGAGCAGGACGGGGGGCACATTATGAGCAGGACGGGGGGCACATTATGAGCAGGACGGGGGGCACATTATGAGCAGGACGGGGGGCACATTATGAGCAGGACGGGGGGCACATTATGAGCAGGACGGGGGGCACATTATGAGCAGGACGGGGGGCACATTATGAGCAGGACGGGGGGCACATTATGAGCAGGACGGGGGGCACATTATGAGCAGGACGGGGGGCACATTATGAGCAGGACGGGGGGCACATTATGAGCAGGACGGGGGGCACATTATGAGCAGGACGGGGGGCACATTATGAGCAGGACGGGGGGCACATTATGAGCAGGACGGGGGGCACATTATGAGCAGGACGGGGGGCACATTATGAGCAGGACGGGGGGCACATTATGAGCAGGACGGGGGGCACATTATGAGCAGGACGGGGGGCACATTATGAGCAGGACGGGGGGCACATTATGAGCAGGACGGGGGGCACATTATGAGCAGGACGGGGGGCACATTATGAGCAGGACGGGGGGCACATTATGAGCAGGACGGGGGGCACATTATGAGCAGGACGGGGGGCACATTATGAGCAGGACGGGGGGCACATTATGAGCAGGACGGGGGGCACATTATGAGCAGGACGGGGGGCACATTATGAGCAGGACGGGGGGCACATTATGAGCAGGACGGGGGGCACATTATGAGCAGGACGGGGGGCACATTATGAGCAGGACGGGGGGCACATTATGAGCAGGACGGGGGGCACATTATGAGCAGGACGGGGGGCACATTATGAGCAGGACGGGGGGCACATTATGAGCAGGACGGGGGGCACATTATGAGCAGGACGGGGGGCACATTATGAGCAGGACGGGGGGCACATTATGAGCAGGACGGGGGGCACATTATGAGCAGGACGGGGGGCACATTATGAGCAGGACGGGGGGCACATTATGAGCAGGACGGGGGGCACATTATGAGCAGGACGGGGGGCACATTATGAGCAGGACGGGGGGCACATTATGAGCAGGACGGGGGGCACATTATGAGCAGGACGGGGGGCACATTATGAGCAGGACGGGGGGCACATTATGAGCAGGACGGGGGGCACATTATGAGCAGGACGGGGGGCACATTATGAGCAGGACGGGGGGCACATTATGAGCAGGACGGGGGGCACATTATGAGCAGGACGGGGGGCACATTATGAGCAGGACGGGGGGCACATTATGAGCAGGACGGGGGGCACATTATGAGCAGGACGGGGGGCACATTATGAGCAGGACGGGGGGCACATTATGAGCAGGACGGGGGGCACATTATGAGCAGGACGGGGGGCACATTATGAGCAGGACGGGGGGCACATTATGAGCAGGACGGGGGGCACATTATGAGCAGGACGGGGGGCACATTATGAGCAGGACGGGGGGCACATTATGAGCAGGACGGGGGGCACATTATGAGCAGGACGGGGGGCACATTATGAGCAGGACGGGGGGCACATTATGAGCAGGACGGGGGGCACATTATGAGCAGGACGGGGGGCACATTATGAGCAGGACGGGGGGCACATTATGAGCAGGACGGGGGGCACATTATGAGCAGGACGGGGGGCACATTATGAGCAGGACGGGGGGCACATTATGAGCAGGACGGGGGGCACATTATGAGCAGGACGGGGGGCACATTATGAGCAGGACGGGGGGCACATTATGAGCAGGACGGGGGGCACATTATGAGCAGGACGGGGGGCACATTATGAGCAGGACGGGGGGCACATTATGAGCAGGACGGGGGGCACATTATGAGCAGGACGGGGGGCACATTATGAGCAGGACGGGGGGCACATTATGAGCAGGACGGGGGGCACATTATGAGCAGGACGGGGGGCACATTATGAGCAGGACGGGGGGCACATTATGAGCAGGACGGGGGGCACATTATGAGCAGGACGGGGGGCACATTATGAGCAGGACGGGGGGCACATTATGAGCAGGACGGGGGGCACATTATGAGCAGGACGGGGGGCACATTATGAGCAGGACGGGGGGCACATTATGAGCAGGACGGGGGCACATTATGAGCAGGACGGGGGGCACATTATGAGCAGGACGGGGGGCACATTATGAGCAGGACGGGGGGCACATTATGAGCAGGACGGGGGGCACATTATGAGCAGGACGGGGGGCACATTATGAGCAGGACGGGGGGCACATTATGAGCAGGACGGGGGGCACATTATGAGCAGGACGGGGGGCACATTATGAGCAGGACGGGGGGCACATTATGAGCAGGACGGGGGGCACATTATGAGCAGGACGGGGGGCACATTATGAGCAGGACGGGGGGCACATTATGAGCAGGACGGGGGGCACATTATGAGCAGGACGGGGGGCACATTATGAGCAGGACGGGGGGCACATTATGAGCAGGACGGGGGGCACATTATGAGCAGGACGGGGGGCACATTATGAGCAGGACGGGGGGCACATTATGAGCAGGACGGGGGGCACATTATGAGCAGGACGGGGGGCACATTATGAGCAGGACGGGGGGCATATTATGAGCAGGACGGGGGGCATATTATGAGCAGGACGGGGGGCATATGAGCAGGACGGGGGGCATATTATGAGCAGGACAGGATGGGGTATATAGCATGATGCGGCCATATACCAGGATGAGGTATATAGCAGGATGGGAGCACATACCAGGATGGCAGTATATAGCAAGATGGGGGCTATACCAGGATGAGGGACATATACTGTATATACAAGGCAGGAGGATCATTACCAGGATGCGGCACCTTAGTAGAGAATTTGGGGACATTACCCCCATAATAGTGTCAGCAGCAGATCCTCGCCCCATAACAGCGTGTCATGACCACATTTTTTGCTTAACATTTTATTTTCCATCTCTAAAACCAGAGTTCGTCTTATGGTCCTGTGCGTCTTATAGTCCGAAAAATACGGTACATAGTTTGAACACACCCGGGTATGTGCACCTGTTCAATATATATAGCAGAAAAATCTGCAGCAAACAGGATGAAATATGGATGTAGTGACAGGAAAACGCAGCATCAAATACATGCATAGTTCCCCACTGAAATAAGTAATGTGTGCGTAATACTAAAGGATTCTCATTCACTTTGATGGTATTAGGTAAACCCCTCAGGTTTTGTGATAATTCTGCAGACACAACATATCAAAAACACTAAAAACCTGCAACATGTGCAGACCTTAGGATCCTCACTACCAGGTCACCAATTTAATTCTTCCACAAAATCAGCGAACTGCTGCAGTCCAATCTGTTACTGAAGAAGGTGTATTTGGAGTAGTATCATACAATGCCACATGGACCATTTCTAGAGACAAGTAACACTTATTACGAGTAGTGTTGAGCGAGTATGCTCGTTACTACTCGGTACTCGCACGAGTATCGCTGTACTCGGGCTACTCAGCGGGGACCGAGTAATCTCGCGATACTCGTGCTGTTCTCGTGGTCTTCATCCCTGCATGTTGGCGCTCTTTTGAGAGCCAGCCCTCATGCAGGGATTGGCTGGCAGACCACTGCAATGCCACAGCCCTGTTAGTTGTGGAATTGCAGTGATTGGCCGGCCTGCACAGCGTGACCGAGCCTTTATACCGGCGGGCGCGCACTGTGCTCTGCACACAGCCATCCAGTCAGTGCAGGGAGAGTGTTGCTGCTTCAGGGAAAGGTTTGCGGCCCTTTATAGCTATTTCCGTAGCAGGGCTGCAAACAGTGTGACCAGAAGTCCTTCTCAGGACTATTATAGTTGTATACAGGCAGGCAGGGTATAGCCAGGTCGGAGTACAGGAGCAGAGTCCTTTACAGGACTATTGTTGCTGTATACAGGCAGGGTATAGCCAGGTCGGAATACAGGCTAGTGACCAGAAGAGTCCTTGTCAGGACTATTGTAGCAGTATACAGGCAGGCAGGCAGGGTATATAGCCATTCCTAGTGGTGACCGTATACCAGCCTTCATCATATCTGGGGCTGGTGTACACAGTCTAAAACAGTCCAGATAGTGTCAGACTTCTCAGCAATTGTGCTCCTAAAAACCTGTTAGGTTCTTAGTGCGTCCGTGCTTGCATTTAAAAAACGCACGTGTGTGCCTGTTGGTGGCAGCGTTCAGGTGCACTTGTGTGCGTTTTGCACAAACTTGGATATAAAACGCACAAGTCTAGTGAATACACGTCAGCACAGCATTGCAAAATGCGCAAGGGCGTTGGCAAGGAACAAGGAAGTGGACGTGATGGTGGTGCAGGCAGAGGCCGAGGTCGTGGGCAAGCTCTAATTTCGCCACAACAAAGGGCCACATCTACTCGCTCGCACGTCCTGTCCCAAATTCTTGGGGACCGCAGCAGTACACCGCTCTTGAACCAAGACCAGTGTCAACAGGTTGTTAGTTGGATAGCGGATAATGCTTCCAGTCAGATTGGCACCACCACAAACACTCTGTCTTCCACACGGTCAAGTGTCAATAGCCGTGATACTGCACCGCACATTTCAGAACCTGATCCTCCTTCCTACCACAAGGCTGAGTACACGTCCTTGGACATTACTGATCCCACACTTGGACACTCGGAAGAGCTGTTCACGTTTCCATTCGCACATTCTGGCCTCTCGCCAGCTCATGTTGAAGTGGGTCATGAGGAGATTGTATGTACAGATGCCCAAATATTTGAGCAGCCACGTTCTCACGAAGTTGGCAACTAGTCTCAACAAGGGGTGGACGATGATGAGACAATTGTCAGGAAGTCAGGAGGAGGAGCAGGGTGCGGAAGAGGAAGACGACGTGGTGGATGATCCAGTAACTGACCCAACCTGGCAGGAGGATATGCAGAGCGAGGACAGCAGTGCACAGGGGGAGGGAGGCGTAGCATCCCAACAGGCAGTAAAAAGCAGGGTGGTGGCTCCAGGCAGAAGTCAGGCAACCGTTCCCCGAACAACAACACGACACAAGGTGCCTGTACAAATGTTAGGTCTTCCCGAGTCTGGCAGTTTTTTAAGTTGGCTCCAGATGATTCTAAAAAGGCCATTTGCAACACCTGCCGTGCCAGCATCAGCAGGGGTTCCAAAACTAGCAGCCTGACCACCACCAGCATGATCAGGCACGTCAGCCAAGCACCCGACTTTGTGGGAAGTACAACAGAGTCGAGGAGCAGTGCTTGCTGATGTCACTGCTACGTCTTCGCTTGTTGTGCATGCGAGCCAATCCCCTGTCCATGCTGCCTGCGAACAAGCCTCCTCCAGCCCTGCACCTGCAGTTGCCCACGCAGAAATAACACCATCATCAAGCACGTCCTTGTCCCAGCGCAGCGTTCAGTTATCCATTCAGCAAACCTTTGAACGCAGGCGCAAATACACTGCCAACGCCCCACATGCCACAGTTCTAAATGCTAACATTTCGCGACTGCTTGCGCTGGAAATGTTGCCTTTTAGGCTGGTGGAGACAGAAGCATTCCGCGACCTGATGGCGGCAGCTGTCCCACGTTACTCGGTCCCCAGCCGCCACTATTTCTCCCGATGTGCCGTCCCCGCATTGCATAACCACGTGTCACAAAACATCACACGTGCCCTGAACAACGCTGTTTCACCCAAAGTCCACCTAACCACAGACACGTGGACAAGTGCTTGTGGGCAAGGCCGCTACATCTCGTTGACGGCACACTGGGTTAATATTGTGGAAGCTGGGACCCAGTCTGAGCGAGGGACGGAACACGTCCTTCACACACCAAGGTTTGCAGGCCCTACCTCAGTCAGGGTTTCACCCACACTCTACAGCTCCGGAATGTCATGCTCCTCAGCCTCATCCTCCTCCTGCGCATCCTCATCCACTTTACCCTCCACACCAGTCCCAAGCTGGAAGCACTGCAGCACTGCCTCGGCGAAGCGGCAACAGGCTGTGCTGAAGCTAATCTGCATAGGTGACAAACCCCACAATGCAGAAGAGGTGTGGACTCACACCTCTGAACCTAAAGCCAGGAAAGGTCGTGTGTGACAATGGCCGGAACCTGGTGGCGGCTTTGAGGCGAGGCCAGCTGACACATGTTCCATGCGTGGCCCATGTGCTCAACCTCGTGGTTCAGCGGTTTCTAAAGTCATACCCAGAGCTGTCTGATCTGCTGGTAAAAGTTCGCCGCCTGTCTGCACATTTTCGAAAGTCACCTACTGCTTCAGCCGGCCTTGCCGGCTTTCAGCGCAGTTTGCATCTTCCGGCTCACAGACTGGTGTGTGATGTCCCCACGCGTTGGAATTCAACTCTGCACATGTTGGTCAGGATATGTGAGCAGAAGAGGGCAGTTGTTGAGTACCTGCATCACCTAAGCCGTCGGGAAATGGGTCAAACTCCACACAACACCTGAGGAGTGGAGATGGATGTCCGACCTATGTACCATCCTCCAAAACTTTGAGGACTCCACCAAGATGGTGAGTGTGGATGACGCCATAATTAGCGTCACCATACCGCTTCTCTGCCTTCTAAAACGGTCTCTGCTCAAAAACAAACATGATGCATTGCAGGCGGAGCGCGATGAGTTGGAGCAAGAAACAGTAGTGGGTGTGGGTGATAACACAGCCCAGCCTCGTCTCATCACAACGTGCAGTGGAGGACTATGACGAGGAGGAGGATGAAGACATGGAGCAACTCTCCGGCCAAATTGAGGATATGACATGCACACCAGTCATATCCTCGGTTCAGCGTGGCTGGCCAGAGGACAGGGTAGATGAGGAGGAGGAGGACAGCATGTTCAGTCATCGTGTTGGTCAGGATACTGAAGTACTGGCTGTTAAGAGTCTGGCGCACATGGCTGACTTTATGGTAAGCTGCCTGTCTCGTGACCCTCGCGTTAAGAACATCTTGGCCGATAATCATTACTGGTTGGTAACACTGTTAGACCCACGCTACAAGGAGAACTTTATGTCTCTTATTCCCGAGGCGGAGAGGTCAGCCAAAATGCAGCAGTTCCGGAAGGCCATAGTCACGGAAGTAGGCAAAGCATTCCCCTCACAAAACGCTAGCGGCATAGGTCAGGAATCAGTGGACAACCAAGGTGTACAGCCGAGAGGGGCACAAGTCCAATCCGCCAGAGGTAGGGGAACAGTCTTTAAGATGTGGGACAGTTTTCTCAGCCCCTCACGTACCACAGCCCCTGAGGTGCGGGGTAGTGCCACAAGAAATCCTAAGTTTGCCCAGATGCTCAAGGAGTACCTTGCAGATCAAACAACTGTACTCCGACATTCCTCTGTGCCTTACAATTAATCTATCCAGGGACAATGTGGAGCCTCCCAATTTTTGGCTGCCCTGCCTAAGGGCTATACTACAATAGACCCACTTCCTGACAATGGACACTTCAGGTTTACAGGCCCTCATGCACGTCTCTATCCAGGGACAATGTGGAGCCTCCCAATTTTTGGCTGCCCTGCCTAAGGGCTATACTACAATAGACCCACTTCCTGACAATGGACACTTCAGGTTTACAGGCCCTCATGCACGTCTCTATCCAGGGACAATGTGGAGCCTCCCAATTTTTGGCTGCCCTGCCTAAGGGCTATACTACAATAGACCCACTTCCTGACAATGGACACTTCAGGTTTACAGGCCCTCATGCACGTCTCTATCCAGGGACAACGTGGAGCCTCCCAATTTTTGGCTGCCCTGCCAAAGGGCTATACTACAATAGACCCACTTCCTCAAAATGGGCACATTAGACTCAAGAGGCCTTCATGTACGTTTCTTCTCAGGGACATCGAAGTGCCACACAATCTTTTCACGTAAAATCTTTCATGTAATCTCCAAAAGTAACATACACCAGCTCTATCTCACTATTGGGTATGTGCCCTTAACATTTCCGCCATGAAAATTCATTTTGGTGTCATTTTGGAAGGTTTTCTGGTGAGTCCGTAAAACGCGGACAAAATTGTTCACAGCTGTGACTTTTGAGTGATAAATGCTTCAAGGGGTCTTCCCCATGCTGTTGCCATGTCATTTGAGCACTCTTCTGAGACTTTTGTGACATTTTTAGGGTTTCTACATGCTGCCGGGGGTCATTTCATAAAAATACTCGGGTCTCCCATAGGATAACATTGTGCTCGGTGCTCGGGCCGAGTACACGAGTATCTTGGGATGCTCGACCCGAGCCTCGAGCACCCGAGCTTTTTAGTACTCGCTCATCACTAATTACGAGGTGTCGCTCTCAGATCCAGCAGCCATGCAGGGCAGTATATGATGCATGGCCAAGAGGTAAACCCTAAGGAATTCCCCCTGATTTGTCGCAATCCTTGTGACACACAATGAGTGTACATCCGCTGTACATGCTGATGAAGCATGCTATTTATATGTACCTCACATGGACTTGCAGCAAAACCATGGCAAATTGCAAGCAGTTAGCCTATTGCCATGGGCCAGCTGGATGTAAATGAAAAGCCCACAAGCTAGCCATCTGGCATATCCTTGACAGCTGTATACACACGGCAGATATGTTGCTAACATTTCTTGTAACTAAACATGAATGCAGTGGTTTCTGCCGCATGGATTTCCACAGCCCTCAGTCATATGGGACAGTCACAGCAATCTCCATCCTTTGCAAGGTGCTAGTGTGCCACATTACAAAATGGGAGCGATCTGACGTCCTTACAGAGCGGTATAGAGAGGTTTGCACTAATTGCTGCATCAAATGACTGCTAATCGGTGGACATTTAAATTGGGGTTGTTTAATCGACTGTTTACATGTGAAGACCTTGCTTAACAATGTGCACGGAATAATATGTAATACACAGTTCAGTGCATAGGCTGCTATTGTTTACACCGGACAACATGTGGCCAAGAAGGATGATCTTATGTACAGCACAAAATCAGTCATGGGCAGCCTGTCTACACTGCTTAAAGGGTTAAAGGGAAGCTGTCAGGTGTAATATGCACACAGGACCACAAGCAGTTCTGGGGGATATTACTAATCCCTTTATCTACTAGCATAGTATTTCTAAAGACCTTTTATCTTATGCTAGTGAGCGGGGACACTAGTCCCATGGGCGTTGCTTCCCTTCCTAGTCGCCCCCATTAGCACATGAGTATGCCCCTGTAGGTGTGCTGCCATACTAATGAATGGTAGCGTCAGAGGATGATCTCTCACCTGTCCGCTGCCATCGCTGGATTTCGGCTCAGTGCACATGATCCCGGAGTTTGGGTCATGCGCACTATGAATCCGGGTGTACACGTCCTGGCGTCAAACTGAAGTAGAGCACATGACTGAACCTCTGGGGTCATGCGCACTGAGCCGAAATCCAGCGTTGGACACGAGGGCAGAGAGCGAGTGAGATCTCCTCTGATGCTGTGCATTCATTAACATTTTCAAAAGGGTAAAGATCCAGCGTCTTATGGAGAACAGGGGAGAGGAAAAAAGAGGGGAAAAAAAAAAATTGTACATATTTTTAATGGAATTCAATAAATTTAGATTTTTTTTTTAAAAAAAAAAAAAAAGTCTTTTTTTTTCTCCTGTTCTCCATGAGACGCTGGATGTTTACCCTTTTGGATTTTGTCTTTCCTGCCCGGGTCAAAGCGTTTTCCATGCGCTGGCAGTGGATCCAGGAGTGAAGAGGGGTGAGCTGAAATTCTTTATTTTTTTCTATTCATTTACATCTTCGCACACCCACAGAGGCTAATGGGGCTGACTAGCAAGGGAAGGAACGTCCCCGAGCTCATTAGCATACGATAAAAAAATCTTTAGAAATATTATGCTAGTGTATACAGGGAGGGTTATAAGAAGTGATATCCATGCGGCACTCAAAATTACAGGTGCTCGGTCAAGGGATGGCACACCAAATAATATACCAACATAAGACCAGCACTACAACAACTTGCAGTAAGCTTTAGGATTGAATCCATAGAAGCACAGTACAAACAAAAAGAACGCGTTTTCGGCTAGACCTTTTCGGCATTGACAAAGGCTAAAGGTGTAGCCAAAAACGCGTTCTCTTTGGTTTGTACTGTACTTCTATGGGTTAAATCCTAAAGATTCCTGCAAGTTTTGTAGTGTTCATACACAGGGACGGTTAGGCAGGGATTAGCAATATGCACAACACTTTCCAGATGCTAGGTGTACACATGGGTCCAGGAAGGATTTCTGCTACAATTATGTGTAACTTTGGATAACTGTGGGACAAACAGGTTCTCCCGTCTCCCCCATACACATATATGCCTAGCTCAGAGCAGCACCTTACCGGAGAACAGCAGGCTCAGGCATGTAAGCCAGCTAATCCTTATTCAGCCCGGCAATCTGTTGGGGGATAGTCAGGAGGACCCCATACACAGATTGGTTTATCCTACCGAAATATGTGGATTCAACTGATTTTAATCTAACGTGTATTGGAGCTTTAAGGGGTTATCTGATGTAGTCCAGAGCTGCTTATTTCCAGATTTTACACAAGTGTTGCCGAGATCTTACGATTTGCACACCTGCCAAGAGGCATGCACAAGTGGCAGATATTTCAGCACAGAAGGAAATCCACGGCACTCACTTCCAGAGAATAAAATCATCTTTTATTGCAACATATTAAAATTCACCTGTCAATGGAGGCCAAGTCAGGAGTGGTGGGAGGGGACGCACCATTCCATGCAACAGCGCCACTACAGGCCTGAGTAAACAAGGGGTGGTCAGAACCTGTACCACCACAGTCGTGAAAAACGGTCTGTCTGACCAAATCTGCACTTTGTCCTCCCCTCCCCCCACTCCTGCCTTGGCCTCCACTGAGAGGTCAATTTTAATATGTTGCAATAAATGAAGATTTCCTTCTGTACTGAAATCCTTTTATTTCCCAGCACCTGGGGGCACTTGTCGCTGAGCACCACTGGTTTTGTGCCGGATCCCCCGCTTGTGGCCTGCTGTCCACATGTGAATGGTGCCAGGCGAGCATTGTTCATTACAAGTGGCAGATATTGCATCTCAGCATTCATGCAGACATCCGTGCAAATTGGTCCAATCTCGGACCACAATGCACGAACTGGGCGCAGGTCTGCTGACCGGAGTGTGACCGCTTTCTACAATGCTGGACGTTTGGGTCAGGAGAACCACAGCCAGTCCATGCATTGCGGTGCGAGATTGGACAGATTGTTCTGTGCTCTGTATATCACTGTCTTCAGCAGCACGTCGTGTTTACACAAAACAATGTACTGCCGAGAATGAGGATTTTAAGTAATTAGGCTCTAAAAGGAACACTGCCATTTTACTTCACAAAGCACAAATACCATCCTAACCTCTGATCATCGCTCTTCACCCTTCTAATACTACATACTGACACCTGTCCATTAGATCAGTGAGCACAGAGGGAAAAATACGTAATTACTTACCGGTTTCCAGAGCCACGACAGCACGTAGGAGAGAGGATCCACCCATCCCAATGCTCAGGAAAGCTACATTTTTAGGCCCAGTGCCCACGCTGTGCAGTTTTGACGCCTATTTTCAGAAATCTGCAGCAAAATCTGCATGTCCATTGTGAAGCCAGCAAAGTCTATGAGAATTTACAAGTGCTGTGCCCACGTTGCTTATTTTTCCCTTGCGTATTTGGTGCAGAAAAAAAGAAATCTGCACCAAATATGCAAGGGAAAAATACTCAACATGGGCACAGCACTTGTGAATTCTCATAGACTTTACTGGCTTCACAATGGACATGCAGATTTTGCTGCAGATTTCTGAAAATGTGCGTCAAAACTACACAGCGTGGGTACTGGGCCTTAAAAGGAACCTGTCAGGTCAAATATGCACCTGGGACCACGAGCAGTTCTGGGTGTATATTGCTAATCCTGCCTAACCATCCCTGTATACACTAGCATAGATAGAGATCTTTAGAAAAAGGATTTCTAGAGATCTTTTATCTTCTGTCCCGCTCTGTGACGTCACCGGAGGTTTCTGAGGAGCTTCCTTCCGGCCCGGGTCACAGGGGCGTCTGCAGATAGCGCTGCGATGTAAAGCACACCAGGATACACCCGACCTCCCGCATGCCTACTCCGCTCTGCGGCCCCACGTTGCTCCAGGATGCACTGATGCTGGACTAGGCTGTGCTCCTCTTTCTGGGTGACACCAGGGGTCTGCACCGAGAACGCACTGACGCCGGACCAGGCCGTGCCCCCCCAGAGATGGCTGCTCAGGTGAGCTTCGAAGATACATCTCTCTGCAGCGCCAAGTGCTGTAGGTCGACCACTGAAGAGTATAGAGAGGCTGTCTTTTGGGATGGATCCTCTCTCCTCGCTGCTGTCGTGGGGAGAGAAAAAGACAGTAAACATGGCAGAGGGCACCCAGCATCTGCAGCCTGAAGTCATCCAGGAGAGCAGAACCTGCCATAAATACTCGTGCTGGAAATAGAGCACACTCCGGGGACTGCATCATGTGCTCATATACCTGCAGCTAATCCGAATAATAAACAGGTGCTGCACACTGCAATTAGCACACAAAGCTGCAACCTGCCCGACCGGTTCTAAGCACAAGGCTGATGAAGGAAAGCATCTAATGAGGGGGCTCCTCACACTGCTGGGGGCACCAGCTCCAGAGAGCCGCACACTGCGCACACCAGACCACGTCGCACTGCTAAGGGCTCAGGAGAGCCACGCAGCACTGCACACAGGCACCTCACACTGCCGGGGGATCAGGACAGCTGCCACAGCACTGCACACACCTGACCACTACACACAGCCCGGGGGCTCCTCACACTGCTGGGGGCACCAGCTCCAGAGAGCCGCACACTGAGCACACCAGACCACGTCGCACTGCTAAGGGCTCAGGAGAGCCACGCAGCACTGCACACAGGCACCTCACACTGCCGGGGGATCAGGACAGCTGCCACAGCACTGCACACACCTGACCACTACACACAGCCCGGGGGCTCCTCACACTGCTGGGGGCACCAGCTCCAGAGAGCCGCACACTGAGCACACCAGACCACGTCACACTGCTAAGGGCTCAGGAGAGCCACGCAGCACTGCACACAGGCACCTCACAATGCCAGGGGATCAGGACAGCTGCCTCAGCACTGCACACACCTGACCACTACACACAGCCCGGGGGCTCCTCACACTGCTGGGGGCACCAGCTCCAGAGAGCCGCACACTGAGCACACCAGACCACGTCGCACTGCTAAGGGCTCAGGAGAGCCACGCAGCACTGCACACAGGCACCTCACACTGCCGGGGGATCAGGACAGCTGCCACAGCACTGCACACACCTGACCACGTCACACTGCTAAGGGCTCAGGAGAGCCACGCAGCACTGCACACACCTGACCACGTCACACTGCTAAGGGCTCAGGAGAGCCACGCAGCACTGCACACAGGCACCTCACACTGCCGGGGGATCAGGACAGCTGCCACAGCACTGCACACACCTGACCACTACACACAGCCCGGGGGCTCCTCACACTGCTGGGGGCACCAGCTCCAGAGAGCCACACACTGCGCACACCAGACCACGTCACACTGCTAAGGGCTCAGGAGAGCCACGCAGCACTGCACACAGGCACCTCACAATGCCAGGGGATCAGGACAGCTGCCTCAGCACTGCACACACCTGACCACTACACACAGCCCGGGGGCTCCTCACACTGCTGGGGGCACCAGCTCCAGAGAGCCGCACACTGAGCACACCAGACCACGTCGCACTGCTAAGGGCTCAGGAGAGCCACGCAGCACTGCACACAGGCACCTCACACTGCCGGGGGATCAGGACAGCTGCCACAGCACTGCACACACCTGACCACTACACACAGCCCGGGGGCTCCTCACACTGCTGGGGGCACCAGCTCCAGAGAGCCGCACACTGAGCACACCAGACCACGTCACACTGCTAAGGGCTCAGGAGAGCCACGCAGCACTGCACACAGGCACCTCACAATGCCAGGGGATCAGGACAGCTGCCTCAGCACTGCACACACCTGACCACTACACACAGCCCGGGGGCTCCTCACACTGCTGGGGGCACCAGCTCCAGAGAGCCGCACACTGAGCACACCAGACCACGTCGCACTGCTAAGGGCTCAGGAGAGCCACGCAGCACTGCACACAGGCACCTCACACTGCCGGGGGATCAGGACAGCTGCCACAGCACTGCACACACCTGACCACGTCACACTGCTAAGGGCTCAGGAGAGCCACGCAGCACTGCACACACCTGACCACGTCACACTGCTAAGGGCTCAGGAGAGCCACGCAGCACTGCACACAGGCACCTCACACTGCCGGGGGATCAGGACAGCTGCCACAGCAC
The DNA here is from genome assembly GCF_048569485.1 of Anomaloglossus baeobatrachus. Taxonomy (NCBI): domain Eukaryota; kingdom Metazoa; phylum Chordata; class Amphibia; order Anura; family Aromobatidae; genus Anomaloglossus; species Anomaloglossus baeobatrachus. The sequence goes on along the minus strand of NC_134353.1, from coordinate 451,503,364 downwards.
TGCACACACCTGACCACTACACACAGCCCGGGGGCTCCTCACACTGCTGGGGGCACCAGCTCCAGAGAGCCACACACTGCGCACACCAGACCACGTCACACTGCTAAGGGCTCAGGAGAGCCACGCAGCACTGCACACAGGCACCTCACAATGCCAGGGGATCAGGACAGCTGCCTCAGCACTGCACACACCTGACCACTACACACAGCCCGGGGGCTCCTCACACTGCTGGGGGCACCAGCTCCAGAGAGCCGCACACTGAGCACACCAGACCACGTCGCACTGCTAAGGGCTCAGGAGAGCCACGCAGCACTGCACACAGGCACCTCACACTGCCGGGGGATCAGGACAGCTGCCACAGCACTGCACACACCTGACCACGTCACACTGCTAAGGGCTCAGGAGAGCCACGCAGCACTGCACACAGGCACCTCACACTGCCGGGGGATCAGGACAGCTGCCACAGCACTGCACACACCTGACCACTACACACAGCCCGGGGGCTCCTCACACTGCTGGGGGCACCAGCTCCAGAGAGCCACACACTGCGCACACCTGACCACGTCACACTGCTAAGGGCTCAGGAGAGCCACGCAGCACTGCACACAGGCACCTCACAATGCCGGGGGATCAGGACAGCTGCCTCAGCACTGCACACACCTGACCACTACACACAGCCCGGGGGCTCTTCACACTGCTGGGGGCACCAGCTCCAGAGAGCCACACACTGCGCACACCAGACCACGTCACACTGCTAAGGGCTCAGGAGAGCCACACAGCACTGCACACAGGCACCTCACAATGCCGGGGAATCAGGACAGCTGCCTCAGCACTGCACACACCTGACCACTACACACAGCCCGGGGGCTCCTCACACTGCACAAACCTGACCACTACACGGCCCGGGGGCTCCTCACACTGCTGGGGTCTCAGGAAAGCCGCACTGCACATACATGACCACCACACACGGGCCAGGGGCTCCTCACTGCTGGGGGCTCAGGAAAGCCGCACTGCATATACCTGACCACTACACATGGCCCAGGGGCTCCTCACACTGCCAGGGGCTCCAGAGAGTCGCACTGCACATACCTGACCACTACACACGGCCCGGGAGCTCCTCACACTGCCGGGGACTCCAGAGTCGCACTGCATATACCTGACCACTACACACGGCCCGGGAGCTCCTCACACTGCCGGGGACTCCTCACACTGCCGGGGACTCCAGAGAGTCGCACTGCATATACCTGACCACTACACATGGCCCGGGGACTCCTCACACTGCCGGGGACTCCTCACACTGCACAAACCTGACCACTACACACGGCCCGGGGGCTCCTCACACTGCTGGGGGCTCAGGAAAGCCGCACTGCATATACCTGACCACTACACACGGCCCGGGGGCTCCTCACACTGCTGGGGGCTCAGTAAAGCCGCACTGCACATACATGACCACTACACAAGAGCTCCTCACTGCTAGGGGCTCAGGAAAGCCGCACTGCATATACCTGACCACTACACATGGCCCGGGGACTCCTCACACTGCCGGGGACTCCTCACACTGCCGGGGACTCCTCACACTGCCGGGGACTCCTCACACTGCCGGGGACTCCTCACACTGCCGGGGATTCCAGAGAGTCGCACTGCATATACCTGACCACTACACATGGCCCGGGGACTCCTCACACTGCCGGGGACTCCTCACACTGCCGGGGATTCCAGAGAGTCGCACTGCATATACCTGACCACTACACATGGCCCGGGGGCTCCTCACACTGCACATGGCTCATGGGCTCCTCTCACTGCCGGGGGCTCCAGAGAGTCGCACTGCATATACCTGACCACTTCACATGGCCCGGGGGCTCCTCACACTGCACATGGCTCATGGGCTCCTCTCACTGCCGGGGGCTCCAGAGAGTCGCACTGCATATACCTGACCACTGCACATGGCCCAGGGACTGCTCACACTATCAGGCGCTCCGGAGAGCCGCTCTGCACTGCACACCTCTCCCATGCTAAGCAGCATTGCGCCCAGGCTGCATGGCGGGAGCGCACACGGCCCGGGGTTCCTTACACGCCCAGGCCTTCGGATCTCTCACTTTCTCAGGGTCACCTCAATCACTTCCCCTCCTGACAACCTCATACAGCCGCCACCTGCTCCAGCCTCTCACCCGATCTCATCCCCGCCCTGGTTGTTCATTTCTCTGCGGCCGATCTTGTGCCTCCGCCGTCTCTCTCAACACCTCCGACCAACGGGTAACAGAGCGCGAGGCTACGGGGTTTCCAAGCAGGGGGCGTCGTCAGCGTCATTACGCACGGATTACTTTCGACACTAGAGGCAAGGTCACAAATTACAGAGAGGGACGCCATTTTGCTGGAGTCTGGGGTGACGCGTTGTGCAGCCGACATTTCTTTTGCCTTGCGGAGCACTGTATTATGGCTACCTCCCATATGTCCAACCATACGATTGTTAGGACTGCTGTACAGAGCCAGATGTCTACTGGATAGGGAGGCTTCACACGCGGGGCATCGGCACTGGCATCACACTGTTTCATTAACCCCTTCTTCTGACCAGTGTCACTGATATAACTGTGGATCGCTTCTATGCATCCCGGCAATTGTGACCTTGGTTTTTCGAGACAATTTTACCACTGTCATGAAGTGCAATATAAGAAGATATTTTTTGTGTTTATTTGTGAAAGAAATGGAAATTCGTCGAAAACAGCGATTTCCAAACTTTGAATTTTTATGCCCATAAATCCGAGAGTTGTCACCCAAAATAGTTACTATATAATATTTCCCAATTTCCCTCGTGTCTACTTTACATCAGCATCGTTTTAGAAACATTTTGTTTTGTTTATTTTTGTTAGGAAGTTAGAAGGGCTCAAAGTTCATCAGCAATTTCTCATTTTTACAACAAAATTTACAAAAAACATTTTTTTTAGGGACCACATCACATTTGAAGTGACTTTGAGGGGCCGAGGTGACAGAAAATATCCAAAAGTGACACCATTCTAAAAACTGCACCCCTCACACTGCTCAAAACCACATCCAAGAAGTTAAAGAGATTATCCAGTACTTGGACCCCCCTACTCATTCCTCATGTTCACCCCATAAAAATAATAAAACCTATACTCACCTCTCACCCCATAAAAATAATGAAGCCTATACTCACCTCCGGTGCCCGCACGGGTCCAGCAGTGTAGGCACTCACATTCCTAGGGCCCATGTGACATTGTTATGACACACAAGCCCCACAGCCAATCAGCTCCGACTTTATTCTTCTGCGTTTGGGGTGCTGCATGTGTGCCATCTTATGCAAAGTGCCATCGTTGCTAAGTGCTGGGCAGTTATTTCAATGGCAGTTAGTCAGGGCAGGAAGCAGGTAAACTGCTCTTTGACACCTGTTTCAACCATGACCATTATTTCTATCTCTATCATCCTTTATGCTTTTACTGTCCACTTTCACTGCCCTGTCCCCCCTCCATCACCACTCATCCACATCAGTCCCTCTCTCCTCCCCTCTCCTATGTACAGCTCCCAGGCTCTTTTGACCTATCTGAATAATCTCAATCCATCATGCTCTAGGGTCTTGAGAAAAAACCATGCCACAACTCCAAAAACAATCTAATCTTTCTCCTTGTACTGCTACTTCTCTCAGGCGATATCTCTCCTAATCCCGGTCCACCCCATGCTAACTTTACCCCCTCCCCCACCTCCCATAGAAACCCTGATAACCTTATTAACAAAGTCCTATGTAGTGCAAGACAATATTATTGACAAGAGCAGGGAGATAGACACCACAATGTGCAATTAACAGTAGGACCATGGATGACCCTCCAACAATAATTCACAATTTAAGATAATATATAGTGAGCAGGTAACAAACTCACCCCCAATTTCCAATGTAAAGGTGAAGAGTTTATGTGTATATATATATATATATATATATATATATTATGTCTCATACAAGTATGGGGGACAGTAGCCAAATTTCAAAGATGATTGCCAAGAAAAATATAGGCAATCAATTCACTATAATCTCCGGCCAGTATATGTAGTAATGCACATCAGGAAATAAAGCCTGCATACAAAACGCATATAGCTGGCCGAATTACTATATGGCAAAAGGTTATGTGCGGCAATCCGTCCCCGGTTCCCAAGGGGATTAAGGGGCATAAACATAGAATATTAGCTGCACAAAAGTTGAAAAGGTCATCCAAGTCCAGGAACACACCCTACGCGCGTTTCGGCAACGCCTTCATCCAGGACGGAGCGTACGCGGTCACAACAGGACTGGAGGACAGCTGATCTTACCCCAATTAGCTGCAGCTATGATATCGTCTGCTGCAGCTAATTGGTAAGATCAGCTGTTCTCCAGTCCTGTTGTGACTGCTCGCGCTCCTGCGGTCACAACGAGATCTGAAGCAGCGAGGGCGCATGGATAATGCGGGCTTCAAAAACATGGCGCCGGAGATAAGCGCTATGAGCAGGCGCCAACTCCGACGCCGTGTTACTGAATAGAGAAATTTGCATACAGCCAGAGAGAAGGAAGAACAGGCGGCGGGGGGCGGTGGGGGGTGCGGGAATCATGTGCATAACCCGCCCGGATATTATCTGGAGAAGTGCAAATGTCAGTCAAAAACTGGATGAATTTTCAAACTATATAAACTTCGATTTCACAGCCTAAACATCCGAGCTGCCCACTAATGGTATGTACAGTCTGTGCCTGATATTGCCAGTACTGCACTAGCTTTACCTTATATACCAAAATCCTGATGTTTGGTTCCCTTTAGTTGTGCTCTCTGGAATCCACGATCTGTATGTAACAAGCTTCCCTACATCCACAACCTCTTTCTCAATAACTCTCTTAATCTGCTAGCCCTCACTGAAACTGGATTCAGGATTCTGACACTACTTCCTCTGCCGCCATTTCTCACAGTGGTTTACACTTTTCCCATTCACCAAGACCTGAAAACAGACATGGTGGTGGAGTCGGTTTACTCCTGTCCCCACAATGCACTTTCCAGGTCATCCCCCCAGCTCCATCACTCTCATTCCCATCTTTCGAGGTCCACACCATCAGGCTCTTCCATCCCCTCTCCCTCATAGTAGCTGTCATATACCGTCCACCAGGCTCACCCACCCACTTCCTTGACCACTTTTCAGCCTGGCTGGCGCATTTCATGTCCTCAGAATTATCAACCCTCATCCTAGGAGACTTCAACATCCCCATGAACAGCCCCTCCTCCCCATCTGCATCCCAGCTTCTATCTCTAACCACCTCTCTTGGCCTCTCACAGCTCTCATCCTCTGAGACACATGAAGATGGTAACACCCTTGACCTGGTCTTTATCCACCTCTGCTTAATCTCTCACTTTGACAACTCACCTCTTCCCCTCTCTGACCACAACATCCTCTCCTCAAGCTCACAAACCCTTGTCCACCCCAGCACACTCCTACCTTTAACATATTCAGAAACCTACAGGCCATTGACTCTCAGACACTTACAGACTCTCTACATTCATCACTGTCCCCTATCTCCTCACTTTCCTGTCCTGATCTGGCTGTAAAGCACTACAATGACACACTCAGAAGAACCCTGCACCAAGTAGCACCCCTCACCCTCAGAACCTTCAAACACAGAGTAAAACAGCCTTGGCTCACATCCCAAACTCGATTTCTCCAGCGATGCTCTAGGAGTGCCGAACGCCTATGGAGAAAAACCCGCACACCGGAAAACTTCATCCACTACATGTTCATGTTAAGGATCTAAACCTCTTCCCTTCACCTCGCCAAACAGACCTACTTCACTATCCTTATTTCCTGACTATCCAACAATCCAAAAAAGCTCTTTGACACCTTTCACTCCCTCCTCAGTCCCAAAGTACAGACCCCTATCACAGACCTTTATGCTGATGACCTGGCCTCGTATTTCACAGAGAAAATAGAAAACATCCGCCGAGAGATCAGCTCCCAGCCACCAAGTGTTGTGAATCCCATCCCTCCCCACATCCCATCCAGCTCACTTTCCACATTTGTCCTTGTCAAAGTGACCAATGACCTATTGACAGCAAAACGTAACGGTGACCACTCTCTGCTTATCCTTCTTGACCTCTCTGCCGCCTTGGAGACTGTTGACCACCATCTCCTTCTCTCTCTGCTCCATTCTATCGGCCTAAAGGACACTGTTCTTTCCTGGTTCTCTTCCTATCTTTCCGGCCACTCATTCAGTGTATCATTTGCTTGCTCCACACTTTCTCCTCTTCCTCTTACTGTTGGAGTCCCTCGAAGTTCAGTCCTTTGCCCTGTCCTTTTCTCCCTCTACACTGCCCCAATTGGAATGACCATCAGCAGATTTGGCTTTCAGTACCATCTTTATGCTGATGACACACAGCTATACACCTCATCCCCTGAGCTCACCCGCCGCTGAACTACAGAACACAAGTGACTGCCTGGCTGCAGTTTGCAACATCATGTCTGCTCTCTCTTTAAAATTAACCTTTCCAAAACTGAACTTCTTCTTTTCCCTCCGACTTCCAACCTTCCTAAACCTGACATTTCCCTCTCTGTGTGTGGCACAACGATAAGTCCTAGGCAGCAGGCTGTTTGGGTGTTATACTTGACACTGATCTTTCATTCACCTCCCTCATATAATCTCTTGCCCCTTTCTCACAATTGAAACGACAAAAACCCTCACCGTGGCCCTGATCCACTCTCGCCTTGACTACTGTAACTCTCTATTAATTGGTCTGACTCTCTCCTCTACAGTACATCCTTAATGCAGCAGCCAGGCTCACCTATCTGGCTAACCGCTACTCGGATGCCTCTGCTCTGTGCCAGTCATTGCACTGGCTGCCCATATGTCACAGGATCCAATTCAAACTGCTTGTTCTCACCCACAAAGCTCTCCACAGTGCAGCATGCCCCTACATCACCCCCCTACATCTCCGCCCTCATCTCTGGCTATCACCCCACATGTTCTCTACTTAAATGATAGATGCTTTGTATTATCTATTAATGTCAGAGATTCATATAAATATGACATATAGCTAATCATTGGACTGTATTTGTTCAATCTATCATTTAAGTAGGGGGCGATATTGGGCCTGTCCCCGAGGTATCGGAATAGACCTATTTTGGATAACACTTTTATAATCGGTGTATGCTTTAGTTTATTAACCCTAATACCGACTATAGCTGGTTATCCATGTAAGTTGTGAACTATCTATGAATATCAGAGACCCTTACCTGTATACTTACGATATTTAGTTAATCTGGGCAACATTACTTTAAACAGTGGAAATATTTATATATACATCGGTAGTCTCCCAATTCAGTTTATTGCGTATGTATGTGTCTGGCATCTACGTGCTGATTCTACTGCACCTTGCACTTTTGGAGATTGGTGGTGGACAATTATTAAGGTAGACAGGAGCAGAGAGGGTGAGCCGCCGTGGAATGGGGGCACCACACAATTAGGGTACTTAAAGCCCCATTGTTAGGTAGGATTAAGCAGAGGGAAAGATATTACCACCCGTGTCCACTTTGAATAACCTTGTTATTATACTCACCTTAGGCCCCTCTACATCATCTCCTTATACCTCTCTACCAAGTGTGTACTCTCACACTACATGCACACTGTGTGTTTGTTTGTATGGTTGTAATTATCTGTTTTTAATCTATTATTAATATGACATTATTTTATGGGTATTATTATATATACTTGTTTTTCTCTTTGAAGTAGCCCTGATATAGTCTTGGTCTATCGCTATAGAAATAAAGATTATTATTATTATTATTATTATTTCTTCTTCCCGCTCTTGGAGGGTTAAGTAATTATCAGGAAGTTATTGCTGTGGCTCACAGTCACTTCCTGATAATTACTTAATAGGGATGATCGAATACCTCAAATATTCGCCTTCGTGAATATTTTCCGAATACCTCGCCGCTATTCGACTATTCGATGCACAATTTAAGTCTATGGGAAGCCCAAATAGTAACGAATAGTTGTTATTCGGGTTTCCCATAGACTTACATTGCGCATCGAATTTTCGCGAATAATCGAATAGCGGCGAGGTATTCGGAAAATATTTGCGAAGCCAAATAATCAAAGTATTCGATCATGCCTATTACTTAACCCTCCAAAGGAAGGGAGAAGGAAGCTGGTGTGATTGGGCACAGGGCTCGTGTGTCATAATGTCACATAGGCTCTGGGAATGCAAGTCCCGACTTTGCTTTAACCGCAACGGCACCAAAGGTTATGTTTACGTGGGTGAACATGGGAAATGAGAAGGGGTTATCCAAGTAGTGGACAATCCCTTTAACCCTTAAGGTGCTTTAGAGAAACTACAGAAATGTGGAATTAAAAAAATAAATACATTTCCATTTTACTTCAAAATGTTGCTTTAGTCCTAATTTATTCACTTTTACAAGGGATAGCACGACATATTGAAAAAGGAGTTGGGTTGAACAGCTATATCAAATTAATATGGAAAAATTATGATAATAAATAAATAAAGTGAGGGTGCATAACCTACCATGACATATGGCAAAAGGAGAAGAAGGAGGAAGGTAAAAAGCACTCTGCTCACAGGAATAGCAAAAATATAACAAAGTTTATTGCATTGTGCAAACAACAATAAAAACAAAACCAAAGCACCTATCCAAGCAGATCTCCCAAAAAGGAATTGCACCAGAACAGATGTAAAATGTCATTCAAAATATTGTAAATAAATATACCTGAGTAACAATATCGGTGCAAAGCCTAACATAAGTCAGAAATAGATAATTGGATGAAAAACCGACTCAATAGAGAAAGGCAAATTGAGAATATCACCTAAGGTAAGATCCTGCGGATGTCAGCATGCCAGCAAATATGCAGCCAAATAATGCGGTGCCATTAATAACTCACCCAACGCGTGTTGCTCGCTAGCCGAGCTTCATCAGGAGAAAGAGAGTAAACACATATCAAAAAACACACATATATATATACAAGAACTAAATTAGATAAATCTGTAGCGGTGTTGTTGCAGTCAAGTTGCCTGTGTGCAGCTTCTAAAAGGTCTCATCCATGTAAGTAGAAGTAAATTCATACAGCGCATGCGCCAGCATATACAGAAATGCAAGTCTAAAATACTACATACTGCGCATGCGCCCGCAAAATCTACTGTGCATGCGTTCAAATATAGCAGCGCTAGCAATAGAGAGCGTCCCTAGAGCCAATAAAGGAACAGTATTGTTTTGAAGAGGACGCAAATGATTAGATGTTAGTGTTAAGGGGGCTTTACAAGCAGCGACATCGCTAGTGATGTCGCTCGTGAAAGCACCCGCCCCCGTCGCTTGTGAGTCACGGGCAAATCGCTGCCCGTGGCGCACAATATCGCTGGGAGCCGTCACACATACTTACCTTCCTAACGACGTCGCTGTGGCCGGCGAACAGCCTCTTTTCTAAGGGGGCGGTTTGTGCGGCGTCACAGCGACGTCACATGTCAGGCGTCCAATAGAAGCGGAGGGACGGAGAGCAGCCGCAGAAAGTCACGCCCACCTCGTTGCCGGCAGGACGCATGTATGGTGTTCTTCGTCATTCCTGGGGTGTCACACGTAGCAGTGTATGCTGCTTCAGACCCGCAACACACATCCGTGTAATTTGTACGTGTGCGGTACGTATTTGCACGTACCAGAGACACGTACACACGGAGACCCATGTTATTCAATGGAAGATGGCACACGTACGTAAAATCACACGGAACGTGTGTCCGTGTCGTAAGTACATGTGTGCGCTTTTCAACACGGACGACATGTCTGTTTTTTGCCGGCAACACGCAGGCACGGACCCGCTTTAGTCTATGGGTCCGTGCCTGCACGGACCGCACACGGAGTATGTCCGTGTTCAGCACGTATCGTCCGTGTCCGTATTTCATCACAAAATCTGAAACACTTGTTACCAATCTATCAGGTCAATTGTAGGCCATTAATTCTGGCGCCAAACATACATTTCCTGTCTCATTTGCACGCCAGACAGCAGCTGGGCACCTGTCCTCTCACTGCAGGGGAACTTTGAGCACAGAGAACAACACAGGTACTGAGCATGGCGCCCAGAATCGATACAGAGAGGCTGATTGGAGAAGTAGAGAGGCATCCAGAGCTGTGGGGCACACGTGTTGATGGCTATCATGACAGGTTAATGGTGGAACGAGCATGGATGGCTGTGGCAGAGGTAGTCTACCCTAGGAATGGATGGTCTCAATGTACCCCTGGAAAGAAAAATAGATATGGTGAGTACAGATATTTGCATTGCTTCTGTCGTTACTTACATGTGCACATTCTGTAGGCAGAGTATAAACATATCTGTATAGTTTGTTTGGCATGTATTAATGGGCCTGACTCATTTTGAGATACACTGGAGACTCACAAACAGGAGAGTGTAGTTTTCTGCACTTTTGAAGTATTCATTGCAGTTTACTAGTAATGTCAGCATGTGTATATATGGGCTGCAAAGTATTTTATGCATGTACAAAAGACATTTCAGGGTGGGGAAGCCACTATTAAACATGTTTGGGGTTTTTTTTGGTTACCATTTCTGTGCATTTTCTATTGCAAATGTGCTGTGATTTGTCTATATTTTTGGATTTGTATTTCTATGTTTGGTTTATTATGCAAGTTCCTTGGTGTCACCATGTCTGGAATGGTAACAGTAATGTGTAGTGTGTAATGGTAAATATACAGTTAGGTCCAGAAATATTTGGACAGTGACACAAGTTTTGTTATTTTAGCTGTTTACAAAAACATGTTCAGAAATACAATTATATATATAATATGGGCTGAAAGTGCACACTCCCAGCTGCAATATGAGAGTTTTCACATCCAAATCGGAGACAGGGTTTAGGAATCATAGCTCTGTAATGCATAGCCTCCTCTTTTTAAAGGGACCAAAAGTAATTGGACAAGGGACTCTAAGGGCTGCAATTAACTCTGAAGGCGTCTCCCTCGTTATCCTGTAATCAATGAAGTAGTTAAAAGGTCTGGGGTTGATTACAGGTGTGTGGTTTTGCATTTGGAAGCTGTTGCTGTGACCAGACAACATGCGGTCTAAGGAACTCTCAATTGAGGTAAAGCAGAACATCCTGAGGCTGAAAAAAAAGAAAAAATCCATCAGAGAGATAGCAGACATGCTTGGAGTAGCAAAATCAACAGTCGGGTACATTCTGAGAAAAAAGGAATTGACTGGTGAGCTTGGGAACTCAAAAAGGCCTGGGCGTCCACGGATGACAACAGTGGTGGATGATCGCCGCATACTTTCTTTGGTGAAGAAGAACCCGTTCACAACATCAACTGAAGTCCAGAACATTCTCAGTGAAGTAGGTGTATCTGTCTCTAAGTCAACAGTAAAGAGAAGACTCCATGAAAGTAAATACAGAGGGTTCACATCTAGATGCAAACCATTCATCAATTCCAAAAATAGACAGGCCAGAGTTAAATTTGCTGAAAAACACCTCATGAAGCAAGCTCAGTTCTGGAAAAGTATTCTATGGACAGATGAGACAAAGATCAACCTGTACCAGAATGATGGGAAGAAAAAAGTTTGGAGAAGAAAGGGAACGGCACATGATCCAAGGCACAACACATCCTCTGTAAAACATGGTGGAGGCAACGTGATGGCATGGGCATGCATGGCTTTCAATGGCACTGGGTCACTTGTGTTTATTGATGACATAACAGCAGACAAGAGTAGCCGGATGAATTCTGTAGTGTACCGGGATATACTTTCAGCCCAGATTCAGCCAAATGCCGCAAAGTTGATCGGACGGCGCTTCATAGTACAGATGGACAATGACCCCAAGCATACAGCCAAAGCTACCCAGGAGTTCATGAGTGCAAAAAAGTGGAACATTCTGCAATGGCCAAGTCAATCACCAGATCTTAACCCAATTGAGCATGCATTTCACTTGCTCAAATCCAGACTTAAGACGGAAAGACCCACAAACAAGCAAGACCTGAAGGCTGCGGCTGTAAAGGCCTGGCAAAGCATTAAGAAGGAGGAAACCCAGCGTTTGGTGATGTCCATGGGTTCCAGACTTAAGGCAGTGATTGCCTCCAAAGGATTCGCAACAAAATATTGAAAATAAAAATATTTTGTTTGGGTTTGGTTTATTTGTCCAATTTCTTTTGACCTCCTAAAATGTGGAGTGTTTGTAAAGAAATGTGTACAATTCCTACAATTTCTATCAGATATTTTTGTTCAAACCTTCAAATTAAACGTTACAATCTGCACTTGAATTCTGTTGTAGAGATTTCATTTCAAATCCAATGTGGTGGCATGCAGAGCCCAACTCGCGAAAATTGTGTCACTGTCCAAATATTTCTGGACCTAACTGTATGTGGAACATATGGCACTTCATGGGTTAGTAGTCATTTTTTTGTCATGGCTTTCTGTAGGTTATTTTTTTTTTTCCAATTATAAGGAGATGAATGATTAATAAGTGGTTGAAGATGTTTACTGCTGAACTTGTTTTTTCTCCCATACTTATTGTGTTATTATGTCACTAGATGAGTGTAATGGGTTGTTGTTGTCATACACATGGATGTGTGTTCCTATTTCATACAATTGATGCAATCCAAGACTAATGTCTAATTTTTTAACATCTACAATTGTTTCAATTAGTGACCTTATTTTACATTTTTTAATGTTTTTTAACAGTGGATCTTGTCAAACGGCGATGGCGCTCAGCCCGTGACCAGTTCCGCAGAGAGTATAACCCTGTGGCCACCACAGCTGCCGCTGCAAAGAAGAAAAAATATGTCCATTATGAAAAACTGAGCTTCCTCATGCCCATTATGGAAGTACCAAAGTAAGTTTCAAGCATTACATCACATGGTGGTTTAATTTAAAAGGCACACGGTAATTTTTTTTTTTTTTCAGAGTACAGAGGATAACCTGGAAGATAGTGAGGAAGCCCAGTCAGCAGTATTAACAGCGACCTCTGCTTCTGAGATGGAGCCTACCTCATATCAACCTCCACCAATCCCCAACACCAGCCAGCCAGACGCAGAAGAAATGTCCTCTGATTTGGGTTTGGGCACAAGTCAATCCACTAATGTAATTGCAGGCCAGTCTACAGGGCAACAAAGTGGCCTTTCATCAGTTCTTGCAGAGAGTAGTCCACAGCAACATGCAGGCACACAGCCAAGAATATCAACTAATACCATGTGCACAGTAGCCCAATCTATCCGTGGTCGCCGACATAGGCGTTATGAAGATTTACGTTCCCTGCCAGATATCATTGATACCAGAATTATTCACATGATGAATTCACTGATACCAGAGAGTGATGGAGAGAGATTTTGCCGCTCCCTTTCTCCCTCTCTTGCATTGGTTGCACCTGATAGGCAGGACAGATTGAGGGCGTCCTTAATAACACTAATATCTGCTACCCAACGTGAGCCAGAACCCATTTATTGTTTTGAAGTGATAGAACAATGGAGAGCCAATCCACGTGGCCCACACACAAACACAACTCAACAAACTGTGGAAACCCAAACAGAAGAACATTTCTCTAATTTTCAACTTAATCCTGTAGTGCAACAAACACATATACAGTGTCCATCTTCTTTTATGGTAACTGATGTACAAATTAGGCCAACATTTGTCCCACAACAAACAAGTACATTAATGACACAAAGGCCATCTCAACAGCCTTCATTTGTCCCACAAGTACCCCAACAGACACCAATGCAAACCTCTTTTAACTATCCTAGTATTGTTAGTAATGTTCATAGACTAACTCAAATGTTTCAACAACCAACAGCCTACTGTAGCGCCTGGTCCTGCCAGAGTCTGAGGGGGGCGCTCTTCCTCACATCAGCCCAGCCCCAGCATGGCCCCCACCTGCACCCCCGGGCCCAGCCTATGGCAGCAACGTCCCTCCTCTTACCAGTCTCATGGTCCTGCAGACTCCGCTCCTGTTCACTCCCGGGTCGGGCGTCCTGCTCCTAGGGCTGCTGCAGCCTCTTCCTGTCTGCAGGCCACACACAGGTCTGCAGTGTGTGATTCTAGGCTGCGCACAAGGCCACGCCCCCTTTCTTAAAGTGGTAGTGCCCAATTATCTGGAAGTAACCTCAGAGGTCACCTGTTACCATATGGTATTTAAGTCCACCTCCCCTAGCAGCAGGCCCCCGAGCAACTCTTCTACTAGAGCCCTGCTAGTGTTCTGGCCCCTTTGTACTTTTGTTATCTGTGTGTTACCTGTCCGTTACTAATACTTTGTCTCACCGTAGTACCATCTGTTCCTTCCGGCTGTGGACGTCACCCGCCATACCCGCAGTGGACGTCACCCGCCATACCCGCAGTGGATGTCACCGGCCATACCCGCAGTGGACGTCACTGGCCTTACCCGCAGTGGACGTCACCCGTGATGCCCGTAGTGAACGTCTCCGTGCCACCTACTGTGACCATCTCCGGTGCCACTTCCGTATTCCGCCTGCTGCGGACATCATACCCGAGCTACGCCTGGCCGTACAGAGACTCCTACTTCCGGTTCCTGGCTGCCGTGCACTTAGGCCTTCTGGGGAGGCGCCGCACAGTCCCTATATAGGGGTTCGCTGCTGGCCGTCTTCTCAGGGGAGTCCGGTGCACGGTCCAGTGGGTCCACCTCCGGACGCTCGCTGCTCCTCGGTGAGCGTAACACCTACCATGTTCCTAATAATCCACAACAACAGTACTTTCAACAACAGACTTACCCAACTAACTTCACATACACACATACTCAGCCTCTTTCAACACATCAATATGTACCACCTACACTTGGTCTCCCATCTGCTCAAACAACTGCCTCCTTATTTTTTCCAAGTACAACAACTGTTACTAGTGGAAACACTGATCAGACACTCACTACAACATCTACTGTTGTGCAGCAAACATATTCTGTAGATGTCAATGCAATGGAGCCTACACAGGAAAACATCACTAGCCTAGAGGATTTAGTTGAATCATAATGTGATATTGTATGTTTTATTTTACATTTTGGTATGTTTTCTAGGGTATTGCTGGTGGGAAAACATTTCAAAATGTAACACATTACTTACTCTATATGCATGTGGTCATATTTTTGTTTTCATTTACAAAAAAAACAGTAGCAATTACTCTATCACTTAAAAAAAAATACATGCCTGTTAGAATGATGCCTTGCTCTGGACATGTTGTTTGGACCATCCATTAGAATAAACTGGGTTTAGGGATAAGATGCACGCACATAAACTACTACACTAACATGCAGACACCTTTATTATTAAAAATCCAGCCACTATGCAGTATCTGCATATTGTCTGGTCCCATACTTGTATTCCAATAGTGTCAAACAAATTATGTTTGCGTGACATTATTGCATAATAAAGGATGGTGTTTTGTATGGGCTAAAGTCCCTGACAAAATTGTATATAAAAAAAAATACAGGGTGTTTTGCAAAAGAGAACATACATACATAGGTAAAATAATAATTCTGGACTAACTTTTTCTAAACAAATTTGCCATAATTTTATTAGTCATGTACATTCAGTAGTACTGATTTTATAATAACAAAAAATCCTGATGTCATAACAATATAGTTATATCACAATAGCTTATGGGGACCACAAACACAACCAACCAACCAAAAAAACACAAATTATACCTATGTATGGTCATTTTCTCTTTTGTATTACATATGTGTTTGTGCTTATGTAACCAAGTGTTAACAAACTTTATTAATGTCAAAATTATACATGACTATGGCTATTTAAACTGAAAAAATCTTTAAATTGATTCCTCACTTGTAGACCAGAAGTGGACACAGTGGTTCTGACACTACCATTCTCTACAAATGGTGCATTTAAAGCAGGCAACTCCTCAATATCTTCGTCATTGCTTTCATGTAATCTACAGTAATTATGTAACACTACTGTCGATTTAATGACAACCTTGACGGTGGTTGGTTGGAGTTGTATGGTGGTTTGATAAATGCGCCATCTTGAGGCCAAAATGCCAAAGGAACGTTCTACATAGCAACGTGCTCTTGCCAATTTGCTATTAAATAGGGCTTTTGATCTGTCCAGCCCCCTTCTGGGATATGGACGCATCAAATGCCTAGACAATGCAAACCCCTGATCTGCAACCATTACAAAAGGAACAATAGGGCCATTAGTACCAGCCAATGGTCTTGGTGCAGGCAAACTTAAACTATCAGACATTAATCGTCTTGCTAAACGTGAGCTTCTGAAAATGCGTGCATCTGAGGCACTGCCATAGGCCCCAATATCCAGAAATAAAAAGCAGTAGTTTGTATCTACCATGGCCAAAATAACTACAGAAAAAAACTTATGATAATTAAAATATCTTGATGCAGAGTTTGGTGGTTTCTTCACTCTAATGTGTTTTCCGTCAATGGCACCAATACAATTAGGAAAAGCTGTTTTCTCCAAAAATTCATCTGCAATGTGCATCCATTCCTGTGTTGAAGGTAGCTGCATGACATGATGCCTAAGGGTCTCCCATAGCACAGTACAGGTATGCAGGATAATCTTGCCAATTGTGGACCTTCCCAATAAGAATTTGAAATGCAGACTGCTGATGGATTGACCAGTTGCTAGGTAGCTGAAATAGAATAAAAACATGACATTACTTTGACTATTCATGTAATTTATATTTCACAACAAATATATGTAACATCCAATGACTGGCGAGATACTGTGTATGTTTTTTTATAATTTCTTTGGTTGGGAAAAGCATATGTGATCTTTACTTTCCATATTGGAAAAATATCTAATTTTGTGTTTAATAAACAAGTTTGTCTGAGTTAAGCCTCTTGTTTCTTTAATTTTGGTAAATATAGAATGGAAGAAGTGACTTCTCAGTTTTT
Organism: Anomaloglossus baeobatrachus; assembly: GCF_048569485.1. Classification (NCBI taxonomy): domain Eukaryota; kingdom Metazoa; phylum Chordata; class Amphibia; order Anura; family Aromobatidae; genus Anomaloglossus; species Anomaloglossus baeobatrachus. Next base: position 451,486,475 of record NC_134353.1, on the reverse strand, counting down.
AATTTGATGTTGCAATGTGGTTAAGTGATCAATATATGTTTTCTACAAAGACCATATTTTTACATTTAATAATTTCTACAAAATGATGCTTTTGCAACTTAACATGTATTTCAAAACGACAGATAAAGCATGAGTATACATGTCAACACCTACCGTAAAGTCACCAATAGTCGTTCCTCAGGGGAGATGCTGAGGCGCATAGAGGTGTCCTGATGCTTCAAACGTTGGTACACAAGGCCAAGGATGTTGTCAAATGAATTAATGGTGAGATGGCAGTAGGCTTGGAATTTAGGTGGAAATTTCCGCATTTCCCCATATAAAATATTAAAATGGCCATGTGTTTTCCTGAGCTTCACAAGGGGATGAATCCACATCCTTTTCTGCAGTGATGGCTCTTCTTCAATCATATGTCGCCTAACCCCAAATCTCCTAGATATCAACCAGAGCAAATACATGGTTGCTTCATTGGAGAGAGACATTTTGGAGTGTGTCTAATGTGAGAAAGAGCTTTGAAGCCATGTTCTTTAAGGTTATTTAAGCAAACTAACCAAATTGGGTAGTTAATTGACCAATTTAACATACCAGGAGCACATTATGAAGGTCTAACAAGGTGATTTGTGTGAAAATACGTATCTAAAAAACGGACGGCACACGGACTGCACACGTACGTATTTCATGACACTACGGACATTCCACATGTGCACACGGCTCGCATACGCCATCACACGGATGCCATACGTACCGGAGAAACGCCCCAAAAATACGGAACACGGACCCGAAAAACGGACCGTGTCATACGGACGTTTTTTTTGCGGAAGTGTGTTTTAGGCCTCATGAACAACCTGCATCCTGCACGAGCAACGACATTTGGGAAATGGACGATGTGTCAACAATCAACGATTTGGTGAGTATTTTACATCGTTAGCGGTCGCTCGTACGTGTCACATGCAACAACGTCGCTAACGAGGCCGGATGCGCGTCACGAATTCCGTGACCCCAACGACATCTCGGTAGCGATGTCTTGCGTGTAACGGGGCCTTTAACATAATATTAGCATAGATAAAGATGTGCTTAATAGATTAAACATGTGGCGTTAACATAACAATGATGTTTTTAAATAATACATCCACCTGCAGGTATGAAGGAACAGCAGAGCACAAACAATTAACATTTCAACAGGGAGGCTGACAATCTTAAACACATCTGACTGATCTCATCTCTCAAGAAAAAAAACATACAAAATAGGGATCCAAATTGTTCCACACAATTGGAATGGAACATATATAGCACAAACATGAATATTTATGTTGAAATAGATGGTATAGATAAATAAACTGTGCATTACAATTATTACATGATTATATACAAAAAGTATATTCATAGCAGTTGGGTATCAAACCCAGGGCCCAATAAGAGAATAATATGGAGTCCATTTGAAAAAGATCAATATAGATTTGGAGATGAATTGATAAGAAGACAAGCTCCTGGATTGCAGTAGTTAGTCGTCCAGATCCAGATCTTTGTGTCGGATTGTTCGCGTTCGACACATCATTAGCACACAGGCAACTTCCAAACGCTGGGAGCATCACATGACCGCAACAACACCGGTACTGATTTATCTAATTTAATTCTTATATATATATTTGTGTTTTTTGATTGTGTTTACTCTCTTTCCCCTGATGAAGCTCGGCTAGCGAGCGACACACGTTGGGTGGGTTGTTACTGGCACCGCATTATTTGGCTGCATACTTGCTGGCATGCTGACATCCGCAGGATCTTACCTTAGGTGATATTCTCAATTTGCCTTTTTATATTGAAATTGTCTCTCCAGGAAAGGAGACAAACTCTAGCGCCACCTATTGGAAGTAGCGATCCTAAAAGTCAGAAGTCGATTTTTAACAATCCTTTGCATATGATTTAGGATTTTATGCCAGATCAGAATCCCAATTTGCAGACACGGTGTTTCGGGGTGCTTGCCCCTTGTCAGTGCAAAGTATGGGGTGTCTGATCTGGCTCATGAGAAGCTTTGTGGGACCACGGGGGAACACTATTCTCCTTAAAGAGACTTTGCAAGCCAGTCTGGCTGCCATTCTGAATATTTCTCAGAGGGGCATGGCAGCTATAAGTCCCCTTACTGGCAGCCAGACTGGCTTGCAAAGTCTCCTTAAGGAGAATAGTGTTCCCCCGTGGTCCTTTCTATATTGAGTCGGTTTTTCATCCAATTGTCTATTTCTTATGTTAGGCTTTGCACCGATATTGTTACTCAGGTATATTTATCTACAATATTTTGAATGACATTTTACATCTGTTCTGGTGCAATTCCTTTTTGGGAAATCTGCTTGGATAGGTGCTTTGGTTTTAATTCTTTTTACTGTTGTTTGCACAATGCAATAAACTTTGTTATATTTTTGCTATTCCTGTGAGCAGAGTGCTGTTACCTACCTCTTCCTTCTCCTTTTCCCAGCACGACATATTGGACCCCAAAATTTGTTACCCACTTTTTTTGAGTGCCTTGGAAAGGAAGGAGCGCTATTTGAATTTTGGAACACACATTTGGCTGAAATAGATTGTGGGCACCATATCGCATTTGCAGGGCCCTAAGGTCAGGGCCGGCCTTAGCCTGAATGGTGCCCCGTGCAAAACTGCCCTTTGGTGCTCCCACCCTACTGATTATTTTACCCAGTTTCCTAGCACACAAACGGGGACCAGAGGCCATTTTTTTTATATCTTAAAGAAAATTGATATTTTCAAATGTACAATAAACTCCCCAAATTTGTGCTGAAGAATCTGCACTTCAAATCCACATTACTTTCACCACATCAGAGCTCATCCTTATAGGGTCTTTTAATTTCGTACATTTATGCCGTATCCATGGATATTACATTATGGATGGTACATGCAGCTCTCATCAATGGGGCACACATGTATCTTGAGAATGAGGCACTGCTGCTTTTCGTGGACAGATGGTATAAATTCCTGTACACACAGATGGGAGTTTCCATCTCTGGGCTGAGAGCGGCGCAGGTCGTGGCCCTATTGGTGGGATCAGCATCAATTATACAAACCCTGTGGATAAATGTACAGGACGAGATCAGACACTGCACGATGGAGCCGGCGGTAGGTGCTGCAGGAACTAAGGACCAAAAAGGCCAAAATACAGATGTTATAGGGAATTGTACAAAATTAGAAAAAATCTTGGCTTTCTGCATAATAAAGTGTCCTGGGTTTATATGTGTCACTGCCTCTTAGCTCCACTGACCTAAACAGGTGCAGTACAACATACACTCCTTGAGAACAGGGGGCACTGTGTATGTGTCACTGCCTCTCCATTCCACTGACCTGAGCAGACTGAGGTGCAGTACCACACCATGCGGATTGGAGGGCGCTGTGTATGGAAGAACTACGGCATATACACATCGTGAGGATGGGGTGCACTGTGTATGGAATAACTACGGCGTATACACATCATGAGGACAGGGGGCACTGTGTATGGAAGAACTACAGCATATACACAGCATGAGTATGTGGGGCACTGTGTATGGAAGAGCTCAGGCATATATACCGTAAGCCATTTATTAATCAGTTTGGGATCACACCAGTTGGCAATGCTACATATAATTTTGGAGGAAAAATTGTAAAATTATGTGATAATCTGCAGATCCTCATACACACCCCAGCTGCTGGAGCAAATACAAAGAACAGTCCAGCTCACCTGTTATAATTAATTGGAGACCATCAATTTTTGACCGTGCATGGACCAGAAAGAGAAAGCCAACTCCAAGCAGATAAGGAGATAAATTTGTAGGATTGTCCAGCAAATAGGTCCAAAGATTAAAAGTAAAAAAGGTTTTTCTTTATTTCATCATAGATAAAATTCCATCATGTCAAGTACAAAAATATAGAGCAGGAGGACGCGTTTCGGATATCACATCCTTATTCTGTCTTCTGCAGCACCTACACCCCAGCTGCTGCAGAACCTCATCATACACACCCCAGCTATTGCAAAACCTCATCATACAACCTCCAGCTGCTGCAGAACCTCATCATACACACCCCAGCTTCTGCAGAACCTCATTATACACACCTCAGCTGCTGAAGAACCTCATCATACATACCTCAGCAGCTGCACAACCTCAACATGCACACATCAGTTGCTGCAGAACCTCATCATACACAACCTAGCTGCTGCAGAACCTCAGCGGGTTTTTTTTGTCTGTGGGTAAAATACCACAAACCGCATTTAACCGGATCCTGTACATATGCATGCAACCTCAATTCACCGGTACTTTATTTTACCGGATCCTTCTGCTTTTTATGCCTGCTGCGATGGATGCAGCGGGACACAGAATTTATCGGCCAGCACTTGAGTCAGCTGATTGGGAGTCAGCTGAATTCCTGATCTAACAGCCCACATTCGCTGCGATGGATGCAGGTTAACAGCAGTCACTGGCTGCTGCCGATCACGTGTGACCGTGTACGGGCTGTGTGGTCTGGAGTTCAGATCAGCTGACTCCAGTGCCGGACGATTACTTGTTCTGTGTCCCGCTGCATCCATCGCAGCGTGTGCGGGCTGTGAGGTCAGCTGAGTTCGGTCGGCACTGGAGTCAGCTGATCTGAACTCAACTGAACTCAGCCAGAAGAACAAGTAATCAGATCCGCTGACTCCAGTGTCGGCCGATTACTTGTTCTGTGTCCCGCTGCATCCATCGCAGTGTGTGTGGGCTGTGAGGTCAGCTGACTTCAGATCAGCAGACTTCAGTGCCGGCTGAACTCAGCTGACATCACAGCCCGCACACTGTGATGGATGCAGGGGGACACAGAGCAAGTAATCAGCCCGACACTGGAGTCAGCTGATCTGATTACTTGTTCTGCTGGCTGTGTGGTCAGGAGTAGGGATTAGTGAGCAGGAAAATTCTCGGGTGCTCGATGGGCGAAGCCCATGTCAATTTTTTTTTTTTAAATTCCTAAGAATTAAAAAAAAAAACAAACACATAACCTTAACCCTAGGGTTAGGGGTAAAGGAAAATGTGTGGCCTCCCACTGCATTTTCTATTGCTAAGGGTAACCCAAGCAGTTACTGGCAGTTAACCCCCACTGCTTGGAGTTATCTTCTCTGGCAATGGAAAATCCAGGGAAGTCCTTTTTTTAAGTTTTGTGCTCAAAAACTAAAACAAAAATGACGTGGGGTTCGCCATATTTTTGTATGCTAGCCAGGTACAGCAGGCAGTTACGGGCTGCCCCCAACCCCCAGCTGCCTATTTGTACCTGGCTGGGAACCAAAATATAGGGAAGCCTTTTTTTAATTATTTCATGAATTTCACGAAATAATTAAAAAAAAAACCTGACGTGGGCTTCACCCAATTTTTGTGTCCAGCCAGGTACAACAAGGCAGCTGTGGATTGGAATCCACAGCGTAGGGTGGCCCAAGCTCCCCCCCCCGCCGCTGTGAATTGCAGTCCACAGCCGCCCCAGAAAATGGTGCTTTCATAGAAGCACGATCTTCTGGTGCTGTATCCAACTCTTCCAGCGGCCCTGGTGCCGGGTGGCACGCTGGGTAATATGGGGTTAATACCAGCTTTGTTTTACCAGCTGGTATTAAGCCCGAGATTCTTAATGTCAGGCCAAGTTTGACCCAGCCATTAAGACTCTCCAACAAAAAAAGACATCACACAGAGAAAAAATACAAAAAATACTTTATTAAAAATAAATACGCAGACATTTTATTACAAATAAATACACAGACACACTTAGGGACTCCATCTTTATTACTCCTCTCACCCCTCCATGATCCTCGTCTTCTGTCTTCTTTCTTCTGTCTTCTCCAACTGATGCAGCACCACTGTATCAGAAAGTACGGGGAAGGAACTACTTTTTGGGCATGCTCAGTACAGACAATAGGATCCTGCCTACCAGAATTCAGGTAGAGCAGGATCCGGCGCTCATTAAACTGAATTGCAGGTACCGCCGCAATATCACGAATCCAGTGAGATGCGGTATTTTGTCCAAAGTCAAAAACACTACAAGTAGCGTTTTTGAAAAAAGATAAAATACCGCAAAACACCGGATCCAGTGTATGTCGCACACAACTGCAAGTGACCGCATCTTGCCGCAATTCCATTGCAAATGCATTGAAATGACAATGCATTTGTAAAGGATCCGATTTTGTGGCAAAAAATCCATTCTTGCCACAGTTAAAAAAACACTGATGTGAAACCAGCCTTAGCTGCTGCAGAACCTTATTATACACACCTTCTCTGGTGCAGAACCTCATTATACACATCTAAGCTGCTGCATGATCTCATAATTCACCTCAGCTGATAATGTTGCATTACACTGATAGAATGGCTTTCATAACTACACTAAACCATTGCATGTGGTGTGCAGACAGCAATGATGCCATGTAACGTATGAGTAGAGATGAGCAGACCCGAACCTTAAAGTTTGGTATTGGTATCGAACATTGACTTTATAAAAAAAAGTAGTAGTGTGTGAGATCGGGTGCTTTACGGACGCTAACCAGTTGATTAAGCTTGGTGTGCTTGGATACGCTTGGTGCTCAGCCCAGTATGTGCCTCTTGCAGTGTCTGAATGGCTCTCACTGGCGGTAACTGTGATGACCTGGACTCTGTCAGTACTTAGCAGGGGTTACATTTCTTAAAATTCAGCCAGACATGAAGATAGTTTGTTTATACAGTGCCTACAAGTAGTATTCAACCCCCTGCAGATTTAGCTGGTTTACACATTCAGAATTAACTTGGCATTGTGACATTTGGACTGTAGATCAGCCTGGAAGTGTGAAATGCACTGCAGCAAAAAAGAATGTTATATCTTTTTTTATTTTTTTTTTAAATTGTGAAAAGTTTATTCAGAGGGTCATTTATTATTCAACCCCTCAAACCACCAGAATTCTGTTTGGTTCCCCTAAAGTATTAAGAAGTATTTCAGGCACAAAGAACAATGAGCTTCACATGTTTGGATTAATTAGCTCTTTTTCCAGCCTTTTCTGACCAATTAAGGCCCTCCCCAAACTTGTGAACAGCACTCATACTTGGTCAACATGGGAAAGACAAAGGAGCATTCCAAGGCCATCAGAGACAAGATCGTGGAGGGTCACAAGGCTGGCAAGGGGTACAAAACCCTTTCCAAGGAGTTGGGCCTACCTGTCTCCACTATTGGGAGCATCATCCGGAAGTGGAAGGCTTATGGAACTACTGTTAGCCTTCCACGGCCTGGACAGCCTTTGAAAGTTTCCACCCGTGCCAAGGCCAGGCTTGTCCGAAGAGTCAAGGCTAACCCAAGGACAACAAGGAAGGAGCTCCGGAAAGATCTCATGGCAGTGGGGACATTGGTTTCAGTCAATACTATAAGTAACGTACTCCACCGCAATGGTCTCCGTTCCAGACGAGCCCGTAAGGTACCTTTACTTTCAAAGCGTCATGTCAAGGCTCGTCTACAGTTTGCTCATGATCACTTGGAGGACTCTGAGACAGACTGGTTCAAGGTTCTCTGGTCTGATGAGACCAAGATCGAGATCTTTGGTGCCACCACACACGTGACGTTTGGAGACTGGATGGCACTGCATACGACCCCAAGAATACCATCCCTACAGTCAAGCATGGTGGTGGCAGCATCATGCTGTGGGGCTGTTTCTCAGCCAAGGGGCCTGGCCATCTGGTCCGCATCCATGGGAAACTGGATAACACGGCCTACCTGGAGATTTTGGACAAGAACCTGCGCTCCTCCATCAAGGATCTTAAGATGGGTCGTCATTTCATCTTCCAACAAGACAACGACCCAAAGCACACAGCCAAGAAAACCAAGGCCTGGTTTAAGAGGGAAAAAAATCAAGGTGTTGCAGTGGCCTAGTCAGTCTCCTGACCTTAACCCAATTGAAAACTTGTGGAAGGAGCTCAAGATTAAAGTCCACATGAGACACCCAAAGAACCTAGATAACTTGGAGAAGATCTGCATGGAGGAGTGGGCCAAGATAACTCCAGAGACCTGTGCCGGCCTGATCAGGTCTTATAAAAGATGATTATTAGCTGTAATTGCAAACAAGGGTTATTCCACAAAATATTAAACCTAGGGGTTGAATAATAATTGACCCACACTTTTATGTTGAAAATTTATTAAAATTTAACTGAGCAACATAACTTGTTGGTTTGTAAGATTTATGCATCTGTTAATAAATCCTGCTCTTGTTTGAAGTTTGTAGGCTCTAACTTATTTGTATCTTATCAAACCTGCTAAATCTGCAGGGGGTTGAATACTACTTGTAGGCACTGTAGACGGGGGATAAGCCCTCATTGTTTTTACAAGACTCTTGTTGACTCATGTAATTCCCTTGGCTAATGAAGACCAGACACACAGTTAAATCAATTATGCGAACTTCCCATTGTATTACTAAATGAATTGTTAGATGTGATGTAACTTACCTGTCTCACCCTTGTCTCTGGATATTTGAATATGGCTTGAAATCTAGCCAATAAGAGCCCAGTCTTTTCCACCAATCATTAAGACCCCAATGGTCTGAATGGAGAGCTCAGGGGTATAAGAAGGAGGACTGTCCATTGCTCAGAGAGACTCTTGCTACATGCTACCAATCTAGGATCTGCGGATCCAATTGGCAAGCCATAACCAAACCTGGATTAAAACACTATATTGATTCAGCATTGAATGCAAGGATTCGGCTTTGATATCAAGGACTACCTAAGGAAGGAATCCAGCTTGGGACAATCCAGCCATCTGACTACAGACTTTGCAGTCCTCAGCCAGCTTCCTAAATCTGGCATTATTCCATTCTCGGTGGGTGCCCGCCAAAAGCGGGGTGCTGCTGGATTGGAGTAAGTAGCCCAGGAAGCTCTGAGGCACGGACATTCTAATCCCTGGTGAGCCAGAGGAAGGGTGAGACTCTGTTGCCTGTTACATTTGTGTGTTTTTCTGGTTATGTGCCGTTAATTGTTTGGGGATCCAATAAAGTCTAAATATTGTGATTCCCTCATCCTGTGTTGTCTGAGTAGTGTTCCGCCCACGGTTAAGGAGGTCGGGCGTTAAGTTGGGATGAGCCCCGGGCCATGCTGCCTTTCTAAAGGCAGCCGGATCAGCGGACGAGAGCACCCACTGACCCCCGTGTCTCCACAATTGGTGGTAGCAGTGGGATACTACTCAGCCTGGTTTATCCAGGGGAGCTGCAGAGGGCTGGTGTTCGCGGACACCGTCCAGGGCTCAACAACCAGGGAGGCACAAAAGCATACCCAGGAGGCCATAGGGGAAGCATTCAGGCTTCGGACGCTGCCATGTCCAACGCCATCAGCTCAGCCATGGGAAAAGGACCGGAGAGGAGTTATGACCGCAGCAGTAAATTGATGCTACAGGTTCTGTGCCAGATGCGAAAGATTGAATACAGGAACACTGACAGTAGGACTTGATCCAGAAATTGGTCGGTCCATTGGGATGCCCATAATGATGCAGAGGATGATGAGGACACCGCCGATGTGGTATCAGAGGAGGTAAACCCTGTATCTCATCCTAGATCTAGTGCCAGTCTGGAAACAAACCAAGCCCACGCAGACCGAGTCAGGGAATTGTTGGCTGCATTGGGGCCTGAAGCTTCAGTGGAAGAGTGGGCTGGAGTTCTGCAATTCGTGTTGGGAGTTCCAATTTCCTTACCATCAGCACCTACCTCCAGGATAGACTACCACGAAGGAAGTCTTGTTCGCTACAGGGACGTGCCAGTGTTTAATGATTCCAGCACTGAGATAGATGAACACTTGCAAAACATTGAGGTGCTAATGCGTATGCACCAGGTGCCCACAGCTGAGTGGTCCAAATACCTGTGGACAAGCTTGCCGGTCCGGGCCCAGGAGGCTGTCCGATCACTTGGGCCTCAGGACTGCCTGGACTACGGAATTATTAAGGACACTTTGTTGCCCCTTTTTACCATAACACCCGAGAGACATCGCACTAAGTTCCGGACTATGTCTCGCCAGTGTGTCTCGTACGTCGAATTTGGCAGTCAACTCCTACGACACTAACCGCTGGCTCGATGGTCGGGCTGCCCACTCCGTTGCTGCCCTCCGGGATATGATAGTGCTTGAACAGCTGCTGGAAAAGATGGACCCGGAAATCCGAGAATGGGTAGCTGACAGGAAGCCCGACACCCCAGAGCAAGCAGCGCGATTGGCTGACAAATTTACAGCCAACTGACCCAGCTGGAGGCCCAATAGGCCCACCGATCCCAGGAGGTCCCTGAACCATGGATCCCAGCAACCTCCAGACTCTCGTGCTGGACTAACTCATTACCCCACAGAAGCCCCAACAAGACAAAGGTACACCAACAGGGCCGGTGACTTGTCTAACCCACGGCACTGTTATACGTAAGGGCACCTTGGACACATGGTCAAAGAGTGTCTTCAAATTCAGGGCCCCAAGCCTGGAGCCTGTCTGCCAGTCCAACCAGTCAACATATGCTGAGATGAACCAACGAGACCTGAGGAATGCTACTCCCGAGAAACACCAATAGCTGAGGAAGTGGTCTACCCAGTCCACACTCTATGACAGGCGGGACACCGTAAGCCAGCCAACCTCCATCGTCACATCCAGACGGTCAAGATTGGTGATATACAGGCTCAGGGACTTCGAGACACTGGATCATCCATCACCTTGGTCAGCCCAGATATTGTTCCCACCAAACATCATTTACCTGGCCGCCAAGTGACAATCTCCCTTGCTGGGGGCTAGCACTTGAACATCCCTCTGGCACGAGTGGAGTTGGACTGGAGAACTGACCAAGGAGAGGTTGAAGTGGGGCTCATGGATGGCCTCCCCACCCCTGTTATTTTGGGAAATGACCTAGGACAAGGACTATTCAGCCAGTTTCTCACCGCCATCACCCGCAGCCAAGCCAAACACCATCCTGGTGCAGGTCATTCTACCAACCCTTCCGAGTAGAACCCTCCTCCTCAATCTTCAGCCTCCTCCTCGGAGCCATCACATGTGAGTACATCAGACCCAACTGTGGCCATTGACTTGGGGGAGATAGATCGTAAGGAATTCAAAGAAGCCCAACTGACAGACCCCACCCTAAAGCTTATCCGTATTGCAGCCGCCCAACCTGGGGGAGGAAATCAGGGGGAGGTGTATAGATGGGAAAAAGTCATCTTATATCAGGAAAAGCCTGCATCCTGCCCAGAAAAACCCTGGACCCGTGTACATCAGCTTGTGGTACCCCAGCAATACCGACCCCAAGTATTGCGTTTAGCTCATGATGATCCTGTGGCTGGGCACATGGGGCCCAAAAAGATAGGGCCCGCCTGTTGCACAGTTTTTTCTGGCCAAAGGTCACTCAAAAAGTGCAAAAATACAGAGCCTCTTGCCCAGTGTGTCAATGTATGGGGGAAGCCCCTTGTCGTGCCCCACTCCAACCCATACCCTTGATAGGAGAACCCTCCTCCTCAATCTTCAGCCTCCTCCTCAGAGCCATAAAATGGCAAGAACCATGGAAACACGGATGGACTTCCTCGACAGGTGGAGAAGGAAGATCGGAAGCCTATCATGTCTGGCTAATATTAAGAAGGGGGAGGAATGTGACGACCTGGACTCTGTCAGTGCTTTGCAGGGGTTAAATTTCTTAAAATTCAGCCAGACATGAAGATAGTTTGTTTATAGACGTGGGATAAGCCCTCATTGTTTTTACAAGACTCTTGTTGACTCATGTAATTGCCTTGGCTAATGAAGGCCAGACACACAGATAAATCAATTATGCGAACTTCCCATTGTATTACTAAGTGAATTGCTAGATGTGATGTAACTTACCTGTCTCACCCTTGTCTCTGGATATTTGAATATGACTTGAAATCTAGCCAATAAGAGCCCAGTCTTTTCCACCAATCGTGAAGACCCTCATGGTCTGAATGGAGAGCTGAGGGGTATAAGAAGGAGGACTGTCCATTGCTCAGAGAGACTCTTGCTACATGCTACCAATCTAGGACCTGCGGATCCGATTGGCAAGCCATAACCAAACCTGGATTATAACACTATATGGACTTCAGCATTGAATGCAGGGTTTTGTCTTTGATATCAAGGGCTACCTAAGGAAGGAATCCAGCTTGGGACAATCCAGTCATCTGACTACAGACTTTGCAGTCCTCAGCCAGCTTCCTAAATCTGGCATTATTCCATTCTCGGTGGGTGCCCGCCGAAAGCGGGGCGCTGCTGGATTGGAGCCTGAAGTAACCCTGAAAGCTCTGAGGCACGGACATTCTAATCCCTGGTGAGCCAGCGGAAGGGTGAGAATCTGTTGCCTGTTACATTTGTGTGTTTTGCTGGTTATGTGTTATGTGCCGTTAATTGTTTGGGGATCCAATAAAGTCTTAATATTGTGATTCCCTCACCCTGTGTTGTCTGAGTAGTATTCCGCCCACGGTTAAGGAGGTCGGGCGTTCAGTTGGGATGAGCCCTGGGCCATGCTGTCTTTCTAAAGGCGGCCGGGCCAGCGGACGAGAGCACCCACTGTGTCTACCTACGTGTCTCCACAGTAACCACAGCATGATCGGATGTAGTGTGCACAAACAAAAAAAATTGTATGGAAAAACCTTGCCCACCTGCCTCTATAATTGGTCTGTTTATGGCTGGCTGAATGTGGGCGGAGACCCAAACTGCCCAATCAGTGACTTCCAATGAAGCTCGAGTCAAGTTTGGTCCAGAACAGAACTTGTCTAAAGTCCGTCTGGACCCGCCGAACCCGAACTTCCACAGACATCGGCTCCATTACTGCAGTCATGTTTGTATTACTCTGATGCTGCCATATTTCAGATAAAACATATATTTAATGCAACCAGGATGATGGGCCCAGGATGCGGGTCCCAGGCGGCTTCTTACTGCTCTGCTGCCCTAGACTGTGCAGTGTCTCCTCTGTGTGTGACATTCTGCAAATTGAGAAATCGTGTTTCTCTCATTGTTATAATTTTCTGTTGAGAGAAACAGGAGGAGACATCATTCGGCGGATGACCACAAGCTGCAAATCGCATGTGAGCGATCACATGACCACTCGTATCGGTAAGTGAAATCTTAAGAGCGTATATTACCCACCTGTTGGATATGGCAGGTCAATATTCAGAATTACAAACGTAAATTACACCAGTATAATATACACATTACACACTATATGTGACAGGTGCACGGCATATGCAGGGGGTAAAATAAATCTAAATGCAGGGTACACTGGCATGACGACACAGGTTTCCTGTTACGGGCCGTCGGTGAGGTTCTTGCGGCTGAGGCGAAGTCATGTAATGGGGCTTCTGAGCATGTGCGAGCTTGCAAGCAGGCTTTTGTTCTAAGTCACCTTTTGCTCCTTCTGAGCATGCTCGCCACGTGGCAATCGTCGATTGGTCGTGATCCGAGATCACATGACTATGAGGTGTCGCTTCCTGATTGGCCGTGGCTGACATCATCGATGACATGGGATCACATGACCGTGACATGCTGGCTGCTGATTGACCGCGGCTGACGTCAGTGATGACACGGGATCACATGACCGTGACATGTTGGCTGCTGATTGGTCGCGGCTGACGTCACTCATGATGAACTCGCTGGTGATTGGTGGATTGAGCCAGGAGCGCCTCCATCTTGTGGGAGGTGCTTTGTCTATATAGGACCCTGCAGCACGCTTCTCAGTGCTCAGACGTTCTTGGTGCATGCATGGGGTAGACGCCTCATGTGTGATGTCCAATACTACCCGCTTCCTTGCACTTTAGTGGAACAGGTTAGGTAGGGTCTCAGTACCAATTAGTATTACACTACAGCCCGCTTCCATCTACCTTAGTGGAGCCGGGTTAGGCAGGGTCATCACACTCACTGCTCTCAGTGTCTCTCTAATTCGTCTGTGCGGTTAGCATAGAGAGCTCAGCTCACTGACTCCCTCTGTGTGGTTAGCACAAGGAGTTCAGGCAGGGACTATCATTGAGCATAAGCAGTACGGATAGTACTGTTTGCACCTACACACTCCGTACACATTACTATCTCTATGAACTGTAATAGAGGATAGCAATAAGGGATTTCCGTGACCTGTAACGGTTTTCCTACCTACATTGCAGTGTGTTTGTATCCACATCAGTGTGAAGTAACACTGGTGTTAGTTAGTGGACTGCAGTTGGGGTAAGCATCCGCATATGCTTTGTAGTTCTTGTAATTGGGCAGGAGCTACAGGTCCATTCATCTTATCAATTTGGCATTTGCCGTGTCTCTGTGATTTAAAAGAGAACACTGCACTTAATCTTAGTGTCACTGTGAGGTAACAGTGACAGTACCACTCTAGTGGTACAGTATCCATTGCCTTGCCTTCGCCAGCAGCAGATTGTTCTGCACGGTGGGCCCTGACTGCTAGAATAGCTTACCTATTCCCTACCATCTGGCAGTCCCATAGCACTTCCCTTGATGTCATTACCCCTATTGGGGCCCACAACTACAGAGCAAGTGCGGGACAGGGAGCCAGTGTTCATCTGCTCCTCAATGATGTTTAACTACGAATCCAAGGAAATAGCTATGGCCCCCATTATTCACAGGCCCGGTCGTCATGCTCCTGCATATATTACACACTATACATGACACACAGAGATAGAGAGGAGCTAGAGAGGGAGATAGAAAAAGGGATAGATAGATAGATAGATATACAGTTGTGCTCAAAAGTTTACATACCCTGGCAGATTTTTTCCTTTCTTGGCCTTTTTTCAGATAATATGAATGATAACACAAAATCTTTTTTTCCACTCATGGTTAGTGGTTGGGTGAAGCCATTAATTGTCAAACTACTGTGTTTTCTTTTTTTAAATCATAATGACAACTGTTATGATCTGTTAACTGTGGATGATCACAAAAATCCCATCAGCAGACAAACACAAGTAGTTGGAACCTGAGCTGACTGCAATCCCCTGTCAGACCACACTAGAAGTAGCCGTGAAGCTTTCCTAAACACACCTAGACGCCTCGTCACAGCCGGAGAAACTTACTACACCTCACAGATACAAATGAGGAGAGGAAACCTATCTTGCCTCAGAGCAGTCCCCAAAGGAATAGTAAGCATCCAACATATAGAGCCAATGGTGATGTAAGAAATCTCAATACACAGATAGGAAATATAGATTAACAAAGGCGAGGCCCACCTTCCTAGATAGAACAGGACAGGACAGATAACTGATTGCGGTCAGTGCAAAACCCTGCGGAAAAATATCAATCTCCTGATATACAAAAAACCGTCAGACCACTGGGTCTCTCCCCCACTGTATCAGGTACTCTTGTAAATAATGGGAGAAACAAAATATCAAAAAAAACTCAAGAAAAACAAAAGTGCAAATAATCAAGTAGAACAGGGAGAATCTCCATTTTCTTGCAGTGGGGCTTGCAGAGGAAGAACCCCCATGCTCATCAAAACAGAAAGACAATTCCTCTCCTGCAAGAAAACAGACCTTAAGCAAAATCAAAGAAACACAAACACCCTTAGGTGTGGATCAGGCAATAAAGCAAAGAACTTGAAACTTATCTGGAATGGTAGAGGCACAGGATAACTGGAAGGACAAATTCCAAGCCAATTCAGAGACTAAGGATAAACATTACCACTAGCCCCAGCCAGCAGACATTGGTCTTCTATATAGCCCAGGCTGATCTGCAACTGGACTTTCAAAACTCCCAATTACCTCCCACACCTGTAGAGTCACAGTCAGCTTCACCCCCAGTCCTGACCACCAGAGGGAGCTCCAAACTATCACCCCCTCGGATGACATTCACAACAGACAACCAAAAACATCCAAATAACCATGATCAAAAGTTCACATATCCCAGTTCGTAATTTTGTGTATTGCCCCCTCTAATATCAATGACAGCTTGAAGTCTTTTGTGGTAGTTGTGGATGAGGCTCTTTATTTTCTCAGATGGTAAAAAGCCTCCAGTTCCTGTAAACTCCTGGGCTTTCTTGCATGAACTGCATGCTTTAGTTCTCCCCAGAGTGTCTGAATGATATTGAGGTCAGGAGACTGAGATGGCCACTCCAGAACATTCACTTTGTTCTGCTGTAGCCAACGACAAGTCAACTTGGCCTTGTCTTTTGGATTGTTGTCATGTTGGAATGTCCAAGTATGTCCCATGTGCGGCTTCCAGGCTGATGAGTGCAAATTTGCCTCCAGTATTTGCTGATAACGTGCTGCATTCATCTTTCCTTCAACTTTGACCAAGTTTCCTGTGCCTTTGTAGCTCACACGTCTCCACATCATCAGAGATCCACCTCCATGCTTTACAGTAGGAATGGTGTTTCTTTCATCCTACTCCTTGTTGACACCTCTCCAAATGTAACGTTTATGGTTGTGGCCAAAATGTTTGATTTTGGTCTCACCACTCCAAATTACCTTGTTACAAAAGTTTGGAGGCTTTTCTCTGTGCTGTTTGGCATATTGTAGGCAAGATACATTGTGGCAATTGCGCAGTAATGGCTTTCTTCTGGTGACTCGATCATGCACCCCATTTTTCTTCAAGTGACTCCTTATTGTGCATCTTGAAATAGCCACACCACTAGTTTTCAGTGAGTCTTGTTTTTCTGCTGATGTTATTTCTGCGTTTTTCTTTGCATCCTGAACAATTTTTCTGGCAGTTGTGCCCGACATTTTTGTTAATCTACCTGATCGTGGTTTGGTTTTTACAGAGCCCCTGATTTTCCATTTCCTAATCACAGTTTAAAAACCGCTGTCTGGCAGTATCGATTCCTAGGATATTTTTTTGTATCCCTCTCCTGTTTTAGGCCCTGTGCGCACACTGCGTTTTTACCCGCGGTTTTGCTGCAGAAATTTCTTGAGAAATATTTGTAATCTTTCTGCAGACATTTCCCAGCAAAACCTATGGGAAAAAAATAGCTGTGCGCACAGTGCTTTTTTTTCACAAGAAAATTCTTTCTGCTGAATTTCTTGAGAAAATTTCTTGCGAAAATGAGCATGTCACTTCTTTTCCGCAGGTACCTGCAGTATTTCAGTCCATTCACTGTAATGTAATCGTGAAATACCGCGGGTATACCGCAGGTGGCAAATGATGCGCGGTATACCCTCTGTATAGCCGCGATTTACCTGCGGTATGTTCATCACTGCCTGCAGTTTGCAGGGAAGTGATGTCATTATGACAGGAAGAAGAAGCGGAGCAGAGGGTAAACACACGCACATCACAGACACAGACATAGAATACACACACATCACTTACACACAGACATATAGTAAACACATATATCGCACTCACACACAGACACAGACATATAGAATACACATACAAATCAAACGGACATATAAAAAAAACAAACGTGGGCTCCGCTGTATTTTTACCGTCCAGCCGAGGTAAACACACAGCGGCGGCCCGGTATTCACAGGCTGGGGAGAGCGAGGGCCAGGGTTAATGCCCCCCCCTCCCACCTCCCGCAGCCCAGAATATCAGCCGCAGCTGCCCCGGGACTGTCGCATCCATTATGCGGCAGTACCGCAGTGTCCCCGGCTCTTCCTGTTGCCTTGATAAGGTGGCAATCAGGGTAATAACGAGTTAATGGCAGCGCATCGCCGCCACTAAGTCCAGGCTTTAATCATGGCAGCGTCTATGAGACAGCTTTCATGATTAACCTGTAAGTAAAGTGAATAAATACACACCGAAAAATCCGTTATTTTAAATAAAAGACAAAAAGCCCCATCTTTCACCATTTTGTTAACCCCCCGCAAACACACAGCTCCGGCGTAATCCACAGAGGTCCTACGATGCTTGCATCCAGCCGCGACTGACACTGTACTGAATGCAGCCTCGCAACGAGCCTGCAGAGGTAACCACAGGTCATTTCCCACGGCCGGTAATGTGAACACACTACCGACCATGAGAAATGCAGTGTCCTCACAGGGACTATCTATTGATTGATCTGTCCTTCTATCTATCTATCTATCCATTAACTATTTATTTATCTATCCATCTATCTATGATTCTATCTATCTATCCCTCTATCTATCTATCTATCTATCCATCCTTCTATCTATCTATCCATCATCTATCTATCTATCTATCTATTTCTCTATCTATATCAGAAGGAACTGACCTTTTTTTTTTTTTCCTCTTTTTCAACATGCTTTATTTATAAAAAAACAAACGCAGGGACCAACCTGCGGCAAAACCATGGCAAAAACGCATGCATTTCTTGAGAAAAATCACTTTTCTAGTGCGCACATAGCCTTATATAGTTAAACTCTCTTTTCCCGTATATCCATTGACAATTCTTTTGCTTTTTGCTTCCCCATGACTCACAATCCAGAAACTTCAGTGGCTGGATGAAAGATGCAAGAGTCTGTCTGGATCGCAGAAACTCACTCAGCTTTTATGCACACACTGATTACAAGCAACAGGTCACAGGTGAGGATGTTACCTTTATTATTCATTCAAACCCATTTGCGTCAACTTCTGGGCATGTTGTCATGTCAAAATCAACAGGGTATGTGAACTTTTGATCAGGGTCATTTGGATGTTTTTGGTTGTCGTTATGTTTTAATAAGAGAAAGCACAGCAGTTTGACAATATATGGCTTCACCCAACCACTAACTATGAGTGGAAAAAAAGAGTTTGTGTTATCATTCATACAGTATTCTCTGTAAAAAGGCCATGAAAGCAAAACAATCTACCTGGGTATGTAAACTTTTGAGTACAACTGTAGATAGATAGATGGAGGAAGGGATAGATGGATAGATAGATAGATAGATAGATAGATAGATGGATAGAGAGATAGATAGAGGGATAGATAGATAATAGATGCATAGATAGATACATTGATAAATAGATGGATAAAGGGATAGAAAGATAGATAGATAGATAGAGGGATATATAGATAGAGTGATATATAGATAGAGGGATACAGGGATAGACAGACAGCTAGATATTGCACACTATACTGGACACACACATCTTATACACATCACATACAGACAGCACATAATACATGACATATATGATACATAGCACATTATACTCACATACATACCTAGAAGCCATTTTTCTCTCTAGTCTCCAGGAGAGCACTAGGTCTTTAGAAGCTGCTTCACTGGCCGCAGCAGAACAGGCGCCCCTTCCCCCTCTCTTTGGTGAAGACTGGAGAAGACAAGACACAGATCACAGAGGAGGTGAGGGTGCCTCTGCTGGAACCTGTTCAGTGCAGGAGCAGCAAATGAAAGTGAACTGCTCTTCCCTGCGACGCCCCCTTTGTAATCTTCCGGCTGGAGCCCTGTGTGACCACACCAGTCTCACATAGGTAAAGCCGCCCATGCCTAAGGTACCTAAACAGCAGAACTCCCCACAAGAGACCCCATTTTGGAAACTAGACTCATCAATTAATTCATCCAGGGATATAGTGAGCATTTTGAACCCATAGATGCTTCACAGAACTTTTTAACATGTGGATGTGAAAATAATACTTTGTTTCTTTTTCCGGTAAAATGTTATTTTAGCCCCAAATTTTTAATTTTCTAAATGGATAATAGTAAAGGCCGCTTTACACGCTACGATTTATCTGACGATCTCATTAGCAATGTGACATGCCCAGATTGTAGTTACGATTTGCCAAGATCGCTCATAGGTCGTTTATAAGCGGTCACACGTAACGATCTCACAAGCGACGCAAAATCGTTCAGCGATATATTGTTTGACCGAGGTGTGCCGCCCCCATGCCAGCAGCCGGTCTGCTCGGATCCGGATCCGCAGTGTGGCTCGAGGGATTCTACCGGACCCGGGGGTCGCACGGACACTTCAAATAAAAGGGGGGACATATTTGTACGGGATTTGCTGTAAACTGTCTGTGACGCCACCCACGGTGTGTGGTGAAGTGTGGCACCACCGCTGCTGTTGTGGAACTCCCGGGGGCGATGGGATGGCAGCTGGATGTTAACCCCTCCGTGGGTAGGGATGGATGCCCCGTGGCCCAGTGTCTCTATGCCGGGGATGGTGATTGCAGAGGCCAGCGCGTTGTTAGGTTACTCACGCTTGAATAAATCACACAAGGGGATGTTAGGTTACTCACGCTTGAATAAATCACACAAGTCCAGTGGTAAACCAAGGTGCTGGTGGCCGGCTTCCGCGGTCGGGTGTATCTGGTCCCACACCCGAGATGATGATCCGTATCACTTTCTTCTGCACTCAGTGTGTGGTGTCTTGGACTTTCCGGTGTGAAACATGGGAGTCCACTCCCGGTCCTTTTTGTTGGGAGCCTTGCCCGCTGACGCTGACCCTTGGGATCTACCGGGCCCTGGCGGATGCCCTATCCCTCTCAGTGGGTGGTTGTCTGCTTTTGGGACTTTGGTTGGGACAGGATCTATAATCCTGCCCTCAATTGGTTAATTAGCTAGGCTGTTGGTTCCGGTCCTGGCTTCAGGGTCCAAGTACCCACTCTGTGCACGGTTTCCGGGTCAATTGTCTGGTGACGGTATCGGCAAGCTCCAACCCTGTCCCGGTCTCCTGTTAGATACGGACCACCATCTGCCACCTAGCCAGTTTGCCGGGTATCCAACCCCGACGCCTTTCCTTTCTGACTATGCACTTCACGAGAGCTACACTGCTCCCCTTGAACTTCGACTCTCCTCTCCCAACTTTCAACTTGACTAGACTAGACTCGACTACAGCTTTTCCCGCCCCAGGTTCTCCAGACCCCTAGGTGGGCATTCTCCATCCGCCTAGTCCCGCACACTGGTGTGTCTGTCCTACCCTAAGGGGGGTGACTAGGGTTTCAGGTTGGCTGTATGTAACCCTGTGTTGGAAGGTGTTGTGCGGGGGCCTCTCTGTGTGACTACCTAGTTTTGCCAGGGCGTCACATTCCCCCTTGGTTTAATACACACCGTCCGCGAGCTGTCCGACCACCAACGTTTATTAAACAGGAACTGTAGAAAAACAGGAAAAAAAGGGATAACATGTATAATAACATTTTTCAACAATTCTTCCTATTATGGGAGGCACATATCTTGAACTGTTACAAACATCGGAATGGGACGGAACGGACCACCTTCTATATACACCCACCCAAAACAACCTGTTCCCTGGTGCCACCGCTGAGCACTGGTGCACACCCCTTTGCCCAAGTCCAGGAACAGGTCCGGGTAACGTCCACACGGGCTGGGTAAAAAGTTCCTTACCCGGCAGTCCTTGTTTCGGGCCCCAAGTCCGGGGACCCCTGGCCTGGAGGTTAGCCACCGGTTGCAGTGGTGACTGGGCCTCGGCCTACTCTACCGCAGGCCCTTCCTCCAATCAGCCTCTCCAGAGACTGCGGCGAGCAACAAGAAGGTAGTCAGTTAAAACATTTAAATACTGCTGCCGATGCAGCCTCCTTTTGCATCCTTCCCACAAGACCACCGCTCGGACAACATGGATCCCCAATGACACCTTCACTCACGGTGCTGCATTGTCCCGGGACTCCTTCTTTCTGCTGCGGTGCGGGTACAGCTGCTCCTCCAGATCTGGCTCCATCCTCCACCAGGGGCTCCAACCCCTGATGGCATCTTCCCTTGGAACAAGCAGGGGTGAGAAGACGTTCAACAAGAACGGAGCTCCAACTGTCAACTTTGGCAACTGTCCTGCTACCCTCCATCTGCGGTGCAGATGGCCTCCTCCTGGAACATGAGGACGTTCAACAAGGGTAGCGGGTACTTTAAACAGTCAACTTGTAACTTGTAACTTGTAACGGTAGACTTACGGGTTCCGCTACCACTGCTGCATTGGGCCGTACGGCTCACTCAGCACTCGGGAAACAGCATCATTGGACCACCCGCAGCACATCCCAGAACTCTGAGCTTCTATCGGGAACGGAGGTGGTATAATAGGCAGCGCTGTTACTTCTGGTAGCTGTGTCGACTGGCGTTCCCCGGCCATATTGGGAACGGGCTTTGGCTCCGGGCAGGTCAGTGAGGCCAGGAGGGTCTGTGTTCCTCTCTCCCGACGCGGCGCTGTATGGGTGGCTCGACTCTCGCGGGCCCACACCACAGCCACCATTCTCCGGACCTCCGCTTTCCAATCCAGCACTTGTTGCAGCGACTGAGTTCGCGCCCGGACGCAGAACCTCGCTAGTTCTTGCTCCAGCCAGGCAGCGGTCCCCTGTGGTAAGCGGTCAGATTCTTGCTCCTCTGCGGGAAGCAGGACTCCGCCTCTGCCACTTCTGAGCGCCGCTGCTCCAGCGAGAGGCGCTCCTTCACCACCAACATTGGGTGCCGACATCTTCCCGCTCTCCACCTTGGTTTTTCGAGAACAGTCTCTAGACGTGGCTCTCTAGTTTCGTTTTCGGCCTCAGGGTGTTACTTCCTTCCGGTCGTGTTCCCAGGGGGCGGGGCTTCAACTTCACGCTCTTTCTCGGGGAAGAAGACGCTGGGTCGTTGTTTTTCGCGCCCAAAAATGACGGCAAAATGGTGGCTTTCCAAAATTTTTGCAGCGGAGCACCGCTGACAGTCCAGTACAAGCCACACTTCCACCAGGTAAGTGAATGGGTTACAATCCTGTTCGTGACGCCAGGTTTTGAGGTGTGCCGCCCCCGTGCCACCAGCCGGGCTGCTCGGATCCGGATCCGCAGTGTGGCTCGACGGCTTCTACCGGACCCGGGGGTCGCGCAGACACTTCAAATAAAAGGGGGGACGTATTTGTACGGGATTTGCCGTAAACTGTCTGTGACGCCACCCACGGTGTGTGGTGAAGTGTGGCACCACTGCTGCTGTTGTGGGACTCCCGGGGGCGATGGGATGGCAGCTGGATGTTAACCCCTCTGTGGGTAGGGATGGATGCCCCGGGGCCCAGTGTCTCTATGCCGGGGATGCTGATTGCAGGGGCCAGCGCGCCCAGTTGGACCGGGGGATGTTAGGTTACTCATGCTTGAATAAATTACACAAGTCCAGTGGTAAACCAAGGTGCTGGTGGCTGGCCGCTGCGGTCGGGTGTATCTGGTCCCACACCCGGGCTGATGATCCGTATCACTTTCCTCTGCACTCAGTGTGTGGTGTGTTGTACTTACCGGTGTGAAACATGGGAGTCCACTCCCGGTCCTTTTTGTTGGGAGCCTTGCCCACTGACGCTGACCCTTGGGATCTACCGGGCCCTGGCGGATGCCCTATCCCTCTCGGTGGGTGGTTGTCTGCTCTTGGGACTTTGGTTGGGACAGGACCTCTAATCCTGCCCTCAATTGGTTAATTAGCTAGGCTTTTGGTTTTGGTCCTGGCTTCAGGGTCCAAGTACCCCCTCTGTGCACAGTTTCCGGGTTGGTTCTCCGGTGTCGGTACCGGCGGGCTCCAACCCTGTCCCGGTCCACCTCGGATCTCCGGCAGCCGTCTTCCCGTCTCCTGTTAGATATGGACTACCATCTGCCACCTAGCCAGTACGCCGGGGCTCCAACCCCGACGCCTTTCCTTTCTGACTCCACACTTCACTGGAGCTACACTGCTCCCCTTGAACTTCGACTCTCCTCTCCAAACTTTCAACTTGAGTAGACTAGACTCGACTACTGCTTTTCCCGCCCTGGGTTCTCCAGACCCCTATGTGGGCGTTCTCCATCCGCCTGGTCCCGCCCACTGGTGTGTCTGTCCTACCCTAAGGGGGGGTGACTAGGGTTTCAGGTCGGCTGTATGTAACCCTGTGTTGGAAGGTGTTGTGCGGGGGGCCTCTCTGTGTGACTACCTGGTTTTGCCAGGGCGTCACAAAGGCGATCGTGTGGATGTTGTTCGTCGTTTGCAGGGTATCAAACGTACCAATATGTCTGCTGCGTTCCAAACGACGAACAATATTTTGAAAGTGAACGACGTGTCAACAATCAACGATTTTTAACCTATTTGCGATCGTTCTGAGTCGCTCGTAGGTGTCACACGCAACAACGTCGCTAACGATGCCGGATGTGCGTCACGGAATTCATGACCTCGACGACATATCATCAAATAAATTGTAGCATGTAACGCCGCCTTAAGAATTTCTCCCAAACACAGAATTTCTCCCAAAAACTAATGTTTGGGCTCATGGCAGGGCTCGGAAACCAAAAAGTGCTATTTGATTTTTGGAGCACAAATTTGGACAATGTGTTGCGTTTACAGAGCTCCTGAGGTGCCAGCAATATAGAAACAGCCACATATGACCCATTTAACAAAATAAACCCTACAATGAATTCATTTATTGGTATGCTGGGTATGATTAACCCACAGACTACACAGAATTGTGTTAGATTGGGTTAGATTGGGCCGTGAAAACAAAAACCAGGTTTTTCTGCTAAATTTTACTTTAACATCAAAATTCTAATTCACACGAAAGGTAACAGGAGAAAATGGAGAGGACAATTTGTTATGGAATTTTTACCAAACTATTTCTGAATTGTAAAGCACTGCAGAATATGTTGGCGCCAGGGCTGTATTTGACCTTCATGCTGCCCTAGGCACTTTAAATAGTCGCGCCCGTTACCGATAATGTAAAACTGTGATTCTGTGCACACCACATCTATGTCAGGCGGATTTACTCTGTAACACACTTGAAGAATTGCTAAACGCTAAAAGAATGATGATCAGAACTTGCTGCGCACACGTTCAGTTTTTCTTAGCTTCTTTTAACAGCTTCATTTTTTCAAAGACACTAAGCCTTTAAGGCAGGCAACCAAATCATTTTTCGGGCTGCTGCCGCCAAGAAGTGTGACGCCCTGGACTAGTCAGGTCATCCCAGGTAGTCCCATGCACACACACACCCCTCCCTAAAAAGGTAACAGCAGCCAAACTTCAAAACCTTGTCACCTCCCTCCAGGTTTGATGTCCACACCAGGGGGATGGAGCCAGGCGGTTGGCTCCGCCCACCAAGGAGTTCACAGGCCTGGAGGCGGGAAAAACACGAGTTCTAAGAAGATTAGTCTTGACAGTGGAGGAGAGAAGTCGAGTCCAAGGACAGACCTGTGACCAGGCCTGCCATAGTCTACCAGGTGTCTGGGTTGGAGCCCAGTCACCTCTGGCAAGGAGGCAGACGGTGTTGGCCGCCTGCAGGAGCTGGGATTACAGCCGGTGGAACCGTAGGGACTGGGGTCGGGCGGTGGCCCACTGGTACCGAACCGGGGAACCGATTGGAAACCGGAGCACCAGGAGGGGTACTCAGACCCAGTACGAAGCCCAGAACCAACAGGGCTGAGTCAAATCAACTGATTGAGGACTGGGCTTTAGGACCTTTCCCACACAAGACCCGACTGAAGACAACAGCCCAACCATTAGGGTAAAGCCACCGCCAAGGCATAGAGACCCAAGGGGCCAGCGTCTGCGGGCAAACAGGGCTCTCCCGACACCCAGCAAGCCGGGGAGCGGACTACCATTGCTTAGGCATAGGAGTCAAAACAAACGAAGGAGAGAAGAAATAGACCGCATACAGCTGCTATGCCGAAGGATTTTTATTCAAACATGTTTCATCATCGGTGCAGGTAAAAAGCGGGGGGTGGCTTGGATGCGAGTCCCTCCAGGAGGACGACGGCCGTTTCGTCTGTAGATCAGACTTCTACGGGTCCACAATGTGGGAGTGACCGTGTCCGCCTTAAAAAGGGGAGTGCATCCAGGTCACGTCACCGCATAGTAAAAACAAAGGAATCATCATGAATCAGTATTTTGCATAAATGCAAACAAATATCTTACTTAAAACATTTTTACCTGCACCGATGATGAAACATGTTTGAATAAAAATCCTTCGGCATAGCAGCTGTATGCGGTCTATTTCTTCTCTCCTTCGTTGGATTTCCTGGCTATCCTGTTTGTTTGACCAGCACGCTGCGCCTGAAGCTCATTGAGCGCTACATCACAATCTTCAGCACATGTGCCACTGAATCAAAAGGTAACCTGAGGGCAGGCGGTGCAGGACTTTTTCTCTCTGACTGCATTGTAATAGGAGTCAAAACATCCACATAAAGAGGTGCAGGAGAAAGGCGGAAACCACCATCCTGTTAAGGGAGAAGCTGCAGCTGCGGGCACCGTTCATCACCCCGTTTGGTTTACCAGAGACTCCAGTGTGTTGTGTCATAGTGAGTACACCAGTGCCTTCGGGACACGCACAGCGCCGCACCACACCAGCACCCAGCACGCACCTATCCCCACGCCTCCGCACCTCCCTCGGGCTCCCAGGGCCATCACTCCCCTACCCACGGAGGGGTCAACACCAAGCTGCGCAACACCGTCCCCGGGAGGCCTAGTCAACGGCAGCGGTGGTGTCCATCCATTCACCACAACCCGTGGGTGGCGTCACGAACTTACATCCCTTACAAACCACCGTGGCCCCGGCCGTGGAACTCCCCACCGAAGTCCCTGCGTGTAGCGCCAACCCCCTTGCAGAGCGACGTGACCCCCGGGTCTGTGAGGAGCTCGAGCCACCCACCGTACGAGCATGGATCCGAGCGGCTCGGCAGCCGGCCGAGCCCGCGGGGCGGTACAGAAGTTGCTAACAAGCACTTAATACAATTTCAATTTAAAAGAAATAAAAAATATGGCAGTGTTTCCTAACCTGTCCTGTGCCTGAAAAATTTACAGATGTGTAAAGGCCATGGTGTGCACATACCCTAACAGTTTACATTCCCTTTAGATATAGTAGTTAAAGTGCACGTACACAGACTATAGTTGGCTGAACCCTGAGATAGACAGGATTGGACAACAGTCTGATTGTCAGGGAGATGAGCACCCAGCAGGTCCGATTTCAGACTTTGGATCCTTTTTTTCTCTAAGAGGTGAGCCACCGCCAGAGATGTCTGGTAGCGTCTGTCTCATAGAGAACACAAGAGCAGCGAACAAAGTGAGCGCTCCTGTGTATGGGAGAGTCAGGGAGACAGCTGCCAGCTGAATGATGGGACAGCTGTCTATAGTGCATGGGAGAGTCAGGGAGATGGCTGCCAACCGAATGATGGGACATCTGCCTATAGTGTATGGGGGAGTCAGGGAGATAGCTGACAGCCAAATGATGGGACACCTGTCTATAGTGTATGGGTGAGTTAGGCAGGATAACTGAAAGATATACACTGTGTGCAGACTTATTAGGCAAATGAGTATTTTGATATGATAATTTTTATACATGTTGTCCTACTCCAAGCTGTATAGGCTTGAGAGCTAACTACCAATTAAGTAAATCAGGTGATGTGCATCTCTGTAATGAGGAGGGGTGTGGTGTAATGACATCAACACCCTATATAAGGTGTGCTTAATTATTAGGCAACTTCCATTCCTTTGGCAAAATGGGTCAGAAGAGAGATTTCACGAGCTCTGCAAAGTCCAAAATTGTGAGATGTCTTGCCGAGGGATGCAGCAGTCTTGAAATTGCCAAACTTTTGAAGCGTGATCATCGATTAATCAAGCGTTTTATGGCAAAAAGCCAACAGGGTCGCAAGAAGCGTGTTGGGCAAAAAAGGCGCAAAATAACTGCCCATGAATTGAGGAAAATCAAGCGTGAAGCTGCCATTTGCCACCAGTTTGGCCATATTTCAGAGCTGCTGATGTTACTGGAGTATCAAAAAGCACAAGGTGTGCCATACTCAGGGACATGGACAAGGTAAGGAAGGCTGAAAAACGACCACCTTTGCACAAGAAACGTAAGATAAAACGTCAAGACTGGGCCAAGAAATAGCTTAAGGCTATGTGCACACACTGCGTTTTTTTGACGCTGCGTTTTTGTGCGTTTTTTAGCGCTAAAAACGCACAGAAATGCAGCGTCTTTAAAAAACACATGAAAAAACCCATGCGTTTTTACCGCGTTTTGGTGCGTTTTTGGCTGCGTTTTGCTGCGTTTTTGTTCACTGCGTTTTTCTGCATTTTTTTTATCAGTGGACATTGCCATTAAAGATTGTTGAAAAAAAAAAAAAAGGTCTGATGTCATTTCCTTCTTCCATATGTTCTTCATTCTCCACAAGTGTATGCAGGAGAGCAGACAGCTGCAGAACTACAAGGCTCAGCATGCTCCATCCAGGACTGTATGCTGCAGGGAGAGTCAGGGGGAGCAGACCTACAAGGCTCAGCATACTCCCTCCACTAGTGGATGCTGGAGAGCAGACAGCAGCTGCAGAACTACAAGGCTCAGCATCCTCCATCCAATAGTGTATGCAGGAGAGCAGACAGCAGCTGTCGAACTACAAGGCTCAGCATCCTCCTTCCAGGACTGTATGCAGGATTTCTTTGCCCCCCCAAACAAAAAAAATGACGTGTGCTTCGCCATATTTTTGTATGCTAGCCAGGTACAGCAGGCAGGTACGGGCTGCCCCCAACCCCCAGCTGCCTATTTGTACCCGGCTGGGAACCAAAAATATAGGGAAGCCCTTTTTTTTTAATTTCATGAAATAGTTAAAAAAAATGACGTGGGCTTCGCCCAATTTTTGAGTCCGGCCAGGTACAACTAGGCAGCTGTGGATTGGAATCCACAGTGCAGGGTGCCCATGCTTTCTGGGCACCCCTGCTGCGAATTGCAGTCCGCAGCCACCCCAGAAAATGGCGCTTTCATAGAAGCGCCATCTTCTGGCACTGTATCCACCTCTTCCAGCTGCTCTGGTGACGGGTGGCTCGCTGGGTAATAATGGGGTTAGGGCTAGCTGTTTATTATCAGCTGGCCCTAAGCCCGAAATTCATGGTGTCACGCCAATATTAGACATGGCCACCATGAATCTCTAGTAAAGATAAAAAAAAAACACAACACACAGAAAAATATTTTTATTAGAAATAAAACACAACACAATTAGTGACTCCATCTTTATTGAAATAAAGAACCCCCCTCCGCAGTAATCCTGGGTCAAGGGTCCCGCGCCGTCCAATCTGGATCCAATATCATCTAATCGGTTTGCTGGAGGCAAAGCGATCAGATGATGTGTCAGGTTCTAGGATGTGAATCACATCACACATCAGCTGATTGTATAAAAGCCGTTTATACAATCAGATGATGCATCAGTGCAAAAAAAAACCTCACTTATGTGCTGATTACCGGCAGCTCCTGGAGCGAAGTTTGATCCCGTGCGATCACTGCAGGAGCTGCCGGTAATCAGGGATGAAGTCTCCTGACGGCATCCGCTGAGCGGTTAAGCCGGCCCGGCGCCGGCATCACCGCGAGACTTACGATCAGCTGATGCATCAGGTGACCACATCAGCGCCAGGTCCTGCAGCTATCGGAGGTGTCCCGGCCGTCTGCACACAGCCGGAGCGGCGGTACCGGGAGAGGAGCTGGGAGCGGACATGGCACCGGGAGTCTGCAGACAGGTGAGTATGACATATTTTTTTCTACTGTTCACTTTTGTTTTCGCAGCTGCCTTCACCTCCCGCCCAGACATGGCACCACACGGGAGCTGACATGCACAGGACTGGAGGTGGACGCAGCGGTGACGGTACCGGGAGGATTCACGCTTCTGTATATACTGACAGAAGTAATCCTCTTCCTGTACATGTCACTTTACTGCCCACCCCTTGCATTTATAGCTGCCTTTTTAGTCATAGAAACGCACTAAAACGCAGCTATATTTGCAATTTGCTGTTTTCATTGCGTTTTGGAACATCTCATTGAACTCAATGGTTGGAAAACGCAGTGAAAAACAAAAATAATTGACATGCTGCATTTTTGTGGGCACCACAAAAACGCAGCTAAAAAAAACGCTGTGTGCAGACAGCAAAAATGAAAACTCATAGACTTTGCTGGGGAAGCAAAGTCATGCAGTTTTCTGAGCAAAAACGCACCCGAAAAACGTGCAAAAACGCCAGCGTAAAACGCACTGTGTGAACTTACCCTAAGACTGATTTTTCAAAGGTTTTATGGACTGATTAAATGAGAGTGACTCTTGATGGCCCAGATGGATGGGCCAGAGGCTGGATCAGTAAAGGGCAGAAAGCTCCACTCCAACTCAGACGCCAGTAAGGTGGAGGTGCGGTACTGGGAGGTGCGGTACTGGTATGGGCTGGTATCATCAAAGATGAACTTTTAGGACCTTTTCGGGTTGAGGATGGAGTGAAGTTCAACTCCCAGATCTACTGCCAGTTTCTGGAAGACAACTTCTTCAAGCAGCGGTACAGGAAAAAATCGGTATCGTTCAAGAAAAACATGATTTTCATGCAGGACAATGCTCCATCACCTGTATCCAACTACTCCACAGCTTTGCTGGCCAGTAAAGGTCTAAAAAATGAAAAAATAATGACATGGCTCGCTTGTTCATCTGATCTGAACCCCATAGAGAACCAGTGGTCCCTCATAAAATGTGAGATCTACAGGGAGGGAAAACAGTACACCTCTCGGAACAGTGTCTGGGAGGCTGTGGTGGCTGCTGCACGCAATGTTGATCGTAAACAGAGCAAACAACTGACGGAATCTATGGATGGTAGGCTGTTGAGTGTCATCATAAAGAAAGGTGGCTATATTGGACACTAATTTATTTGGGTTTTGTTTTTGCATGTCACAAATGTTTATTTCTAAATTTTGTGCAGTTATATTGGTTTACCTGGTGAAAATAAACAAGTGAGATGGGAATATATTTGGTTTTTATTAAGTTGCCTAATAATTCTGCACAGTTAGGCTATGTGCGCATGTGTGCGTATTACATGCAGTTACGCTGCGATCTGCAGCATAACTGCATGCATCCTGCGTCTCCTGCACAGTCTATGGAGATTGTGCAGGAGCCGTGCGCACGTGGCATATTAGAACGCAGCGATTCAGCTACTGCCCGAATCGCTGCGTTCTAAGAAGTGACATGTCACTTCTTCCGTGCGGTTTGCATGCTGTCTATAGGGAGAGGCAGCATGCAGAGCACACGTTCTCTGCCGGCACCATGCGCTTCAGAACGGAGCTTTTCAGCTGCGCTCTGAAGCGCACCTTTTAGGTGCGGTGCAGAGCGCACACGTGCGCACATAGCCTAATAGTTACCTGCACAAACAGATATCCTCCTAAGATTGCCAAATCTAAAAAAAACCCACTCCAACTTCTAAAAATATTAAGCTTTGATATTTGAGTCTTTTGGGTATATTGAGAACATAGTTGTTGATCAATAATATAAAAAATTCTCTAAAATACAACCTACCTAATAATTCTGCACATGCACGTGTATATGTATTTATATGCTATATATTAGAGGTTGTGTTGTTTTAATTTATAGTATGTAGCTACTTTAATGCCTGCTGTCCTATTCACCTTTTACAGAATAGCAGCCTACAGAGGCCATACAATGTAGAATTTGTTAAATTGTTAAGGTTAATACTTTAGATTTTATATTGATTGTCATTTGCACAATTTATATATCTTTGATAATTTTGTAGTTTGCATATGGGTTCAAAGTTAGTCAGAAAAGCTCGTACACAGCGTATTCTTCTTTGTATTTGTATTGCTACTTTTTATGGTTGGTTCTCAGACAGTTGATCCTTCTGTAAACTTTTTCAGTCTATGGTTTATAGCCTTCTTGTTGTGAGGCCTATATGCTTTTGGATAATACTGAGCCATCCCCATTCTTTTGTGGATGCAATAACTATTTGCCTGTTAAAACTAAAGTTCAGAACAAGACTGGTAAACAAAGAAGGACTAAAAAAAGGAGGGGAAGAAAGATCTAGCTTGCAAACAAAACAGCCTATAATGTAGTAGTGCAAAGTAGAATGCCATTTCTGGATGGCACTGGCATGATACAACACAACGTTATCAGATTTTTTTAATATATATATATATATATATATATATATACATATATCTATATATATAATTGCCTTATTCTGTCTGTCTGTCTGTCTGTCTGTCTGTCTGTCATGTTCCAAAATTGTGTCCTTACGGTGACACAAAGCTGATTGGCCACTGGGCTCGCCATGGCCCCGCCCTCCACACGGATTGGCCTCTCGCCCCGGCTCTCTGCAGGCCCCGCCCCCCTCACGCAATCCACGCTCGCTCTTGCCCAATTGACACGTAGCTCCGACTCCCAGGTGAGTACACACACACACATCAGATCACACTCACTCTCACACACACCTCACACATCACATCCACACACTCACAACATCCTGGGATATCGCTTGCTTCTACACCGGCTCCGTCACGATCCCAGCAGCGCCAGACATAACCTTGCCATGCTGGGATCTTCACGGAGCCCGTGAACGCTGTTAACCATTATACACATCGGGTAACTAAGGTCCCTTGGTTACCCGATGTGTATCATAGTTAACAGTGTACACCGGCTCACACTCACTCTCACACACACCTCACACATACATCACATCGCATCCACTTCACGGAGCCCGTGAACGCTGTTAACCGTTATACACATCGGGTAACTAAGGTCCCTTGGTTACCCGATGCGTATCATAGTTAACAGTGTACACCGGCTCACACTCACTCTCACACACACCTCACACATACATCACATCGCATCCACACACTCACAGCATCCGGCGATATCGCTTGCTTCTCGGCCTCGATACTGTGCTGTTGTGACCTTCCAGGACCTGTCGGAGGATCACATGGCCAGAAGCATGTGGTATCTCCGGATGTTGTGAGTATGAGCGCGTATGTGCAATATCGTCAATGTGTGTGTGCGTGAGTGTATGCGATCGGGTGTGTGTGGGTGTGTGTGAGTGTATGCGATCGGGAGTGTGAGTGTCGGCAGAGGAGCATGGCGTGCTGGAGGAGGCTGGGAGGAGAGAGGCTGATCCTGGGGACAGAGAGGCTGATGCTGGGATGAGAGAGGCTGATGCTGGGGACAGAGAGGCTGATGCTGGGGACAGAGAGGCTGATGCTGGGGACAGAGAGGCTGATGCTGGGGACAGAGAGGCTGATGCTGGGGACAGAGAGGCTGATGCTGGGATGAGAGAGGCTGATGCTGGGATGAGAGAGGCTGATGCTGGGGACAGAGAGGCTGATGCTGGGGACAGAGAGGCTGATGCTGGGGACAGAGAGGCTGATGCTGGGATGAGTGAGGCTGATGCTGGGATGAGAGAGGCTGATGCTGGGATGAGAGAGGCTGATGCTGGGGACAGAGAGGCTGATGCTGGGGACAGAGAGGCTGATGCTGGGGACAGAGAGGCTGATGCTGCGGGGAGAGAGGCTGATGCTGGGAGGAGAGAGGCTGATGCTGCGGGCAGAGAGGCTGATGCTGCGGGTAGAGAGGCTGTTGCTGGCGCAGCATGGCGGATGGAGCACGTTTGGGAGTGCGCAGCATGGCGGATGGAGCACATTTGGGAGTACGCAGCATGGCGGATGGAGCACGTTTGGGAGTGCGCAGCATGGCGGATGGAGCACGTTTGGGAGTGCGCAGCATGGCGGATGGAGCACGTTTGGGAGTGCGCAGCATGGCGGATGGAGCACGTTTGGGAGTGCGCAGCATGGCGGATGGAGCACGTTTGGGAGTGCGCAGCATGGTGGATGGAGCACGTTTGGGAGTGCGCAGCATGGGGGATGCAGCACGATGGGGAGTGCGGAGTATGGCGGATGGAGCATGTTTGGGAGTGCGCAGCATGGCGGATGGACCACGTTTGGGAGTGCGCAGCATGGCGGATGGAGCACGTTTGGGAGTGCGCAGCATGGGAGATGGAGCACGATGGGGGTGCGCAGCATAGGGGATGGAGCACGATGGGGAGTGCGGAGTATGGCGGATGGAGCACGTTTGGGAGTGCGTGGCATGGCGGATGGAGCACGTTTGGGAGTGCGCAGTATGGCGGATGGAGCACGTTTGGGAGTGCGCAGCATGGGGGATGGAGCACGATGGGGAGTGCGCAGCATGGCGGATGGAGCACGTTTGGGAGTGCGCAGCATGGCGGATGGAGCACGTTTGGGAGTGCGGAGCATGGCGGATGGAGCACGTTTGGGAGTGCGCAGCATGGGGGATGCAGCACGTTGGGGAGTGCGGAGTATGGCGGATGGAGCACGTTTGGGAGTGCGCAGCATGGCGGATGGACCACGTTTGGGAGTGCGCAGCATGGCGGATGGAGCACGT
This sequence comes from Anomaloglossus baeobatrachus, assembly GCF_048569485.1. Classification (NCBI taxonomy): domain Eukaryota; kingdom Metazoa; phylum Chordata; class Amphibia; order Anura; family Aromobatidae; genus Anomaloglossus; species Anomaloglossus baeobatrachus. The sequence goes on along the minus strand of NC_134353.1, from coordinate 451,452,544 downwards.
TTGGGAGTGCGCAGCATGGGAGATGGAGCACGATGGGGGGTGCGCAGCATAGAGGATAGAGCACGATGGGGAGTGCGCTGCATGGGGGATGGAGCACAATGGGGAGTGCGGAGTATGGCGGATGGAGCACGTTTGGGAGTGTGCAGCATGGTGGATGGAGCACGTTTGGGAGTGCGCAGCATGGCGGATGGAGCACGTTTGGGAGTGCGCAGCATGGGAGATGGAGCACAATGGGGAGTGCGCAGCGTGGCGGATGGAGCACGTTTGGGAGTGTGCAGCATGGGGGATGGAGCACGATGGGGAGTGCGCAGCATGGCGGATGGAGCACGTTTGGGAGTGCGCAGCATGGCGGATGGAGCACGTTTGGGAGTGCGCAGCATGGCGGATGGAGCACGTTTGGGAGTGCGCAGGATGGGAGATGTAGCACGATGGGGGGTGCGCAGCATAGGGGATGGAGCACGATGGGGAGTGCACACCTCCCCCCAACACACACACGCGCGCGCGCGCACTGCACAACACACCACACACACACACACACTGGGAACCACAAACAACTGCCCTACACAGACACCCACACACAGACAACGCTGCACACACAAATATACGCACATACCGCACAACACACACATTGCACAAAACATACCTCCCCCAAAACACACCACACACACACAAACCGCGCAACACACACACACAACGCTACAGACACACAGCGCTCAACAAACAACGCAACACACAAACAACACCGCTCTCACCCCCCGCCACACCCAGACAACACCCAGAACATGTACAGCCCCTACACAAACACTTGGTAACTACACACAACAACATCTATATATATATATATATATATATATATATAACAAAAATCATACATGAACTACACAATACGTAAATTCTAGAATACCCAATGCGTAGAATCGGGCCACCTTCTAGTATATATATATTTATATAGATATAGATATATACACACACACAGTGTGTCCACCCATATCCTGTCCACCGCCATTAACTTGAGAACGGCGGCAGATATAGGAATAGAGGTGGTGTCTGGGTATATTAAAGTAGCCATGCGCTATGCAATGAAACCACCTATAGCGCTACCTGGTGGAAAACAACGGAGTTAGCATCTTTATCTCGAAAACGGAACGAGATAGAGAAAAAAGTGCATTAAAAAATTGTAGGGCATCATCAATTCAATACGAGTCGACACCTTGCATACAGAAATGCTATGAAATGAAACCCATGACCCCCCCCCCAAAACATTGAATGCTGGTCACGCATATGGCGCTCATTTAACTTTGATGCACAAAGTGGCCACCGTCAGCTGCAATGCACATCTGGACTCAGGACAGCATTCTGTATCATGCTGCATGTTGTGCAATATGGTAGGTGACACGTTTGTACAAGCATCTGTGATACGTCGGCGTAGATCCTGCAATGTTGGTGGAGGGGTCGCATACAACTGCTGTTTGATATGACTTCACAGAAAGAAGTCCAATGGGGTCAGGTCAGGTGAGCGTGGAGGCCACTCCACGCAGCCACCATACCCAATGACTTGTAGGAAGGTCTCCATGAGGTAACGCTTCACGTCTGCAACCTTGTGAGTTTTACACTTTCTAATAATAGCATCTCTGTATGCAAGGTGTCAATTCGTATTGAATTGATTCCCTACAACTTTGTAATTCACTTTTTTCTCTATCTCGTTCCATTTTCGAGATAAAAATGTTAACTCCATTGTTTTCCACTAGGTGGCACCATGGGTGGTTTAATTGCGTAACGCATGGCTACTTTACTATACCTAGACACCACTTCTATGCCTATAACTGCCGCCGTTCTCAAATTAATGGCGGTGGACCAGATATGGGTGGACACACTGTATACAGTGTGAGACTGTGACCGGGGTTATCTATGACGGCCGGTATGTCTCGCCCCGGTTGTGCTCACTCCATGATAGAAAGTAAATCCACTCTAGGGTTAATGCTGTTTCCCTACAGGCTGAAGGAAGGGTTAAATAGAATCAGGAACAAGGGCAGGTGTGCCGGGTGTGAGGGAGTGAACAGAACTCCCTGAGCTCTCTGCTGGAGAGGCACATGTATATTGGTGTGGACTTTTGTTTGGACATTAAACCGTGTGCTGTGAACCTTAATGCCTGGATCCCGTGTCTTCTGCTGCGCAGCCGACCGTGCTACCTCACATATGGTGGAGAATGCGGGCATGACAGCCGGTGAGGTGTAGCATCCATCCCTGGTGACCCAGCAGCACATGTCCTGGATTCGAGCGGCTATACTACAGCCCAAACCCGGCGACGCCATGGAGGACATACTAAGGCAGCAGCAACAGACTAATGCACAGCTACAAGAGGCTAATGCACAGCAGCAACAGACCAATGCACACCTGCTCCGGGCGTTGGAACGTCAGCAGCAATCCTTACAAGCGCAGGAAAAAAGGCACCAAGAACAGATGGTTCTCCTGGCCAAGTCGATCCGTGCCGGACCGGCAGCAACAACCCCGGGACCGGGTGACGACGGCAGCGTCCGGAAAGCGGTGAGACAAGCGTTGCAAAAGATGACCCCGGGGGATGATGTGGAAGCGTTCCTGGCGGTGTTTGAGCAGGTGGCCGAGCGGGAAAAGCTGCCGACCCCCCAGTGGGCTGAGGTATTGTCGCCCTATCTGACGAGGGAACCCCAAAAAGCGTACCTGGACCTCTGTACCGAGGACGCCATTGACTATGTGACCCTGAAAGCCGAAATACTGGCTCGGTTGGGGGTGAATACCTATGTACGGGCTCAGCGGGTAAATCAGTGGTTCTATGAGGAAGCCAAACCCGTACGCTCCCAGGCCTATGACTTGTTGCATCTTGTAAAAAAGTGGTTGCAGCCTGACACTCTGAGCCCGGCGCAAATGGTGGAAAGGGTAGTAGTGGATCGTTTTGTGCGCACTTTACCCGTCACCGTTCAACGGTGGGTAGGACAGGGTGACCCGAGTACCCTGGACCAATTAGTGTCCCTGGTAGAGCGGCATGTGGCTACGCAGGACTTGATACGGGACACTGAGACTTTGCGTACCGCCCGTCGGTCCGGCCCCTCCAAGCCTAGGGCCAAGGACCCACCGCTGACACCGGTGCAGGAGTCCCCTACCGTCCCGTCTGAGGCCGCGGCCGCCATTCCTGAGGTCCAGAAGGTTCTGTACCCTAAACGACAACCCGTCAAGGGGGTTTCCGTCCCCATTAGATGTTGGCGGTGCCAGCGGGTGGGACATATGGAAGCCCAGTGTCCACTCACCACGGAGCCCATGGATTGTGGGGTTACCCGGCGGGGTTCAATGTATGCTCAGGTGGTGTGTACCGCTGACCTGGTCTCCCCAGAGACGGAGCCCCACTTGTGCCAAATACAGGTGAATGGATGTCCGGTTACAGGATTGTAGGATTCCGGAAGCTTAGTGACCCTTGTGCGATCCACCTTGAGGGCTAAAGTAAAGGCCACAGGACGTACCGTGGGGGTGGTTTGCATACATGGGGACCGCCGAGACTATCCCACGGGGACTGTCACCATCACAGCACCTTGCGGTCAGGTGCAACATGAGGTGGGACTTCTTAACACTCTTCCTTATGACGTGATCCTAGGAAGGGATCTGCCCTATTTTTGGACTTTATGGAAGGGACCCCCTAAGTCTCCTCAGATATTGGTCAGTCCGGGACCTGAGCCCTACAATCCTGAATCCGGGACGCCTGCCGTAGGGGTCCCCATGATAGGGACAGAATGTGAACCCGAAAGGTCGCCCCTAGAGGTATTGGCAGGAGAGGCTGAGACGGTCGAACCCATCCTGGAGTTGGAGGTGTCCCCGGATACGTTTGGGACAGCCCAACTCCAGGACCCTACGTTAATACATGCCCGGAGTCGAGTGACAGTAGTTGACGGGGTGGCACAGCTGCCCGGTGCCCAGGAAAGGTACCCCCATTTCGCTCTTAAGCAGGATTTACTCTACCGGGTAGATGAAATACGGGGCGTGGGGGTAGAACAGTTGGTGGTGCCCCAGCCGTATCGCCGGCGGGTCCTCGACTTGGCTCATAAACACCTGATGAGTGGCCACTTAGGGGTCAAGAAAACGCAGGAGCGAATATTGCAAAGGTTCTATTGGCCCGGGGTCTTTGGGGAGGTAAAACGGTTCTGCGAAACCTGCCCGGAGTGTCAGCTTACCGCACCCCTGACCCATTTTCGCAGTCCGTTGGTACCGTTACCCATTATAGAAGTCCCTTTCGAACGGATAGGGATGGATCTGGTGGGGCCCCTCGTAAAGTCCGCTCGAGGGCACCAACACATCCTAGTGATCGTTGACTATGCCACCCGGTATCCCGAGGCGATACCTCTCAGACATACTGCAGCAAAGCTTATAGCTCGGGAGTTGTTTGCTGTGTTCTGCCGGGTGGGGTTGCCCAAGGAGATCCTTACGGATCAGGGGACCCCATTCATGTCTAAAGTGACCAAAGAGCTATGCCGGCTACTCCAGATCAAGCAGTTGCGTATGTCTGTGTATCATCCTCAAACGGACGGTTTAGTCGAGCGTTTCAATAAAACCCTGAAAACCATGCTAAAAAGGGTGATTTCAAAAGACGGGAAAGACTGGGATATGATGCTTTCCTATTTGATGTTTGCCATCCGTGAGGTGCCACAGGCATCCATGGGGTTTTCGCCTTTTGAGTTGTTATACGGGCGACATCCCCGGGGATTGTTGGACCTGGCAAAGGAAACATGGGAGCAGGAGCCCACCCCCCATAAAAGTGTGATTGAACACATTTTGGGTATGCAGAACCGCATAAGCGCGGTCATGCCAATTGTGAAGGAGCATTTACAGGAGGCTCAGGCCGCGCAAAGCGGCCGCTACAATAGACAAGCCACCGTGCGGACCTTTAAACCCGGGGATCGGGTGTTGGTATTAATCCCCACGGCGGAGAGTAAATTCCTGGCTCAGTGGCAAGGCCCCTACGAGATAAAGGAAAGAGTCGGGGTGGTCAACTATAAAGTATTGCAGCCCGGTAGGCGGAAACCTGAACAAATATACCATGTCAACCTATTAAAACCTTGGCAGGAACGGGAAAGCCTGATGGCTGGTTTTTCCCCATCTCCCTCCTCTTCGGGTCGTTCACATCCGGCTCCAGCGACCTCCGGAGAGGACGAACCGGAAGTAAGGATTGGAGAAGCCCTCACCAAGACTCAGAGGCGAGAGGCCAGACGGTTGGTTCAGCAGAACCCCGATGTCTTCTCCGAGCTGCCCGGTAGGACCAGTCTGATACGACATGATATTGTCACCGAGCCCCACCTGAAGGTACGCCTGAAGTCATACCGGGTACCGGAGGCTCGACGACAAGCCATATCGGAGGAAGTAAAGACAATGTTACGCCTGGGGGTCATCGAAAAATCCCAGAGTGAATGGGCTAGTCCGATTGTCCTAATACCAAAACCCGATGGCTCCTTAAGGTTCTGCAATGACTTTAGGAGATTGAACGAAATATCCAAGTTCGATCTCTACCCCATGCCCCGGGTGGATGAGCTGATTGATAGGCTGGGACAGGCGCGATATTTTACCACGCTCGACCTGACCAAGGGGTACTGGCAGGTGCCACTAACGGAGTCCGCCAAGGAGAAAACCGCTTTTGTTACGCCGGAGGGTCTCTTCCACTATGTTGTCTTGCCTTTTGGGTTACATGGCGCTCCGGCCACGTTCCAGAGGTTGATGGACTTAGTGCTGGAACCCCACCAGGCGTATGCATCAGCGTACCTGGATGACATCATAATTTACAGCTCCAATTGGCAGACCCACTTGGCACAGGTACAAGCGGTGGTGGACGCGCTTCGAACAGCCGGATTGACAGCCAATCCCAAGAAATGTGCGTTGGGACTCACGGAAGCCCGCTACTTGGGCTACGTGATAGGCCAAGGAGTGATTAAGCCCCAAATTAACAAGGTTGAGGCGATCCAGAAGTGGCCTAGACCCCTGACCACGAAGGAGGTTAGGGCCTTCCTGGGTATTGTGGGGTACTACAGGAGGTTTGTAAAGGATTTTGCGGGACTATCAGCCCCCTTGACGGACCTTCTCAAAGGCAAGAAGTCCGTCATGGTGCGCTGGACTCCGCAGGCCGAGGACTCCTTCCGGGCCCTGAAGGGGGTCCTGTGCGGACAGCCCGTTCTTGTACACCCTGATTTCCGGAAGGAGTTCATAGTACAGACTGACGCCTCAGAGGTCGGCCTGGGGGCAGTGCTGTCTCAGGTGGTTCAGGGGGAGGAACACCCCGTCACCTTCTTAAGTAGGAAGCTCACCCCTCCCGAGCGGAATTATAGCGTAGTGGAGAAGGAGTGCCTGGCGATCAAGTGGGCCTTGGAGTCCCTACGCTATTACCTGCTGGGACGGCAGTTTCGCTTGGTGACGGATCACTCTCCACTGGTCTGGATGAGGTCCGCCAAGGAACGGAATGCCCGGGTTACCCGGTGGTTCCTTTCTCTGCAGAACTTCCGGTTTACGGTTGAACACCGGGCCGGTAGGTTGCAGGGCAACGCCGATGCCTTGTCCCGCGGCCCGTGTTTGATGGTGGGAGTTCAACCCCGCACGCTTGAACTGAGGGGGGGGGTATGTGAGACTGTGACCGGGGTTATCTATGACGGCCGGTATGTCTCGCCCCTGTTGTGCTCACTCCATGATAGAAAGTAAATCCACTATAGGGTTAATGCTGTTTCCCTACAGGCTGAAGGAAGGGTTAAATAGAATCAGGAACAAGGGCAGGTGTGCCGGGTGTGAGGGAGTGAACAGAACTCCCTGAGCTCTCTGCTGGAGAGGCACATGTATATTGGTGTGGACTTTTGTTTGGACATTAAACCGTGTGCTGTGAACCTTAATGCCTGGATCCCGTGTCTTCTGCTGCGCAGCCGACCGTGCTACCTCACAACAGTCATATGAAAAAGTTTGGGCACCCCTATTAATGTTAACCTTTTTTCTTTATAACAATTTGGGTTTTTGCAACAGCTATTTCAGTTTCATATATCTAATAACTGATGGACTTTTTTATGTAATATTTCTGGATTGAAATGAGGTTTATTGTACTAACAGAAAATGTGCAATCCGCATTTAAACAAAATTTGACCGATGCAAAAGTATGGGCACCCTTATCAATTTCTTGATTTGAACACTCCTAACTACTTTTTACTGACTTACTGAAGCACTAAATTGGTTTTCTAACCTCATTGAGCTTTGAACTTCATAGGCAGGTGTATCCAATCAAGAGAAAAGGTATTTAAGGTGGCCACTTGCAAGTTGTTCTCCTATTTGAATCTCCTATGAAGAGTGGCATCATGGGCTCCTCAAAACACCTCTCAAATGATCTGAAAACAAAGATTATTCAACATAGTTGTTCAGGGGAAGGATACAAAAAGTTGTCTCAGAGATTTAAACTGTCAGTTTCCACTGTGAGGAACATAGTAAGGAAATGGAAGAACACAGGTACAGTTCTTGTTAAGCCCAGAAGTGGCAGGCCAAGAAAAATATTAGAAAGGCAGAGAAGAATGGTGAGAACAGTCAAGGACAATCCACAGGCCACCTCCAAAGACCTGCAGCATCATCTTGCTGCAGATGGTGTCAATGTGCATCGGTCAACAATACAGCGCACTTTGCACAAGGAGAAGCTTTATGGGAGAGTGATGAGAAAGAAGCTGTGTCTGCAAGCACGCCACAAACAGAGTCGCTTGAGGTATGCAAAAGCACATTTGGACAAGCCAGTTACATTTTGGAAGAAGGTCCTGTGGACTGATGAAACAAAGATTGAGTTGTTTGGTCATACAAAAAGGCGTTATACATGGAGGCAAAAAAACACGGCATTCCAAGAAAAGCACTTGCTACCCACAGTAAAATTTGGTGGAGGTTCCATCATGCTTTGGGGCTGTGTGGCCAATGCTGGCACCGGGAATCTTGTTAAAGTTGAGGGTCGCATGGATTCAACTCAGTATCAGCAGATACTTGACAATAATGTGCAAGAATCAGTGACGAAGTTGAAGTTACGCAGGAGATGGATATTTCAGCAAGACAATGTTCCAAAACACCACTCCAAATCTACTCAGGCATTCATGCAGAGGAACAATTACAATGTTATGGAATGGCCATCCCAGTCCCCAGACCTGAATATCATTGAACATCTGTGGGATGATGTGAAGCGTGCTGTCCATGCTCGACGACCATCAAACTTAACTGAACTGGAATTGTTTTCTAAACAGGAATGGTCAAATATACCTTTATCCGGGATCCAGGAACTCATTAAAAGCTACAGGAAGCGACTAGAGGCTGTTATTTTTGCAAAAGGATGATCTACAAAATATTAATGTCACTTTTATGTTGAAGTGCCCATACTTTTGAACCGGTCAAATTTTGTTTAACCCCTTCATCCCCCGGGCACTTTCCGTTTTTGCGTTTTTGTTTTTTGCTCCCCTTCTTCTGAGAGCCGTAACGTTTTTATTTTTCCATCAATCTTGCCATATGAGGGCTTGTTTTTTGCGGGATGAGTTGTACTTTTAAATGAAACCATAAGTTTTACCATATAGTGTACTGGAAAACGGCAAAAAATTCCAAGTGCGGAAAAATTTCAAAAAAAGTGTGATCGTACAATAGTTTTTGGGATATTTTATTCACTGTGTTCACTATATGGTAAAACTGAGGTATCTATGTGATGCCTCAGGTCGGTGCGAGTTTGTAGACACCAAACATGTATAGGTTTACTTGTATCTAAGGGGTTAAAAAAAATTCACAAACTTGTCCAAAAAACGTGGCGCACATTTTGCGCCATTTTCCAAAACCCGTAGTGTTCTCATTTTTCAAGATCTGAGGCTCAGTGATGGCTTATTTTTTGCGTCTCGACCTGACGTTTTTAACGAAACCATTTTTGTGCAGATGCTATGTTTTGATCGCCTGTTATTGCATTTTGCGCAAAATTTGCGGCGACCAAAAAACGTAATTTTGGCGTTTGGAATTTTTTTGCCGCTACGCCGTTTACTGATCAGATTCATTGATTTTATATTTTGATAGATCAGGCATTTCTGAACGTGGCGATACCAAATATGTGTGTATTTTTAATTTTTTTAACCCTTTAATTTTCAATGGGGTGAAAGGGGGGTGATTTGAACTTTTAGGTTTTTTTATTTTTTTTAATTTTTTTTTTACTTTTTTTTTTATTTTGCTAGTCCCCCTAGGGGGCTATTGCGATCAGCAATCCGATCGCTCTGCACTATCTGCAGATCTCAGCTACAGAGCTGAGAACTGCAGATTTGCTGCTTCACTTTCAATGCCGGCTGTATTCCGGCATTGAGAGGAAGTGAGTCATGTTAGCTACAGGCGTCATCACATGACCCTGTGCTACCATGGCAACCACCGAAAGTCACGTGATCATGTCACGTGACTTCCGGTGGGGGCGAGGTAAGTCACTGTCATGGCGGCGCCCATATACATATCGCTGCCAAGATTTTGGTAGCGAAATGTAAGGGGTTAATGGCCACGGGTGGAAGCGATTCCACCCGCGGCTAGCAGGCACACATGTCAGCTGTTGATAACAGCTGATATGTGCGCCGATCGCCGCCGCCTGCCCGCAGCAGGGGGCGGGGCTTACCGGCACACGATCCATGACGTACCCAGTACGTCATGGGTCGTTAAGGGGTTAAATGCGGATTGCACATTTTCTGTTAGTACAATAAACCTCATTTCAATCCAGAAATATTACTCAGTCCATCAGTTATTAGATATATGAAACTGAAATAGCTGTTGAAAAAACCCAAAGTGTTATAAAGAAAAAAAGTTAACATTAATAGTAGTGCCCAAACTTTTTCATATGACTGTATATTTACTGTATATAAATATATATAATGCCTAAATGTTAATCTAGATGCAATGTGCTTTTCCTCATGCCATAAATGTGGGACTTAATTGGTACACAGTTTTGTATCCAGTTAACAGGAGGATACTGATTTCAAAAGGGGGGAAGATGTCACCTTTTATGTTCTCCAACAGTAGAGGGCGCAGCAGACATACATACTAGAGAGATCCTGAGACTGGCTCTTCCCCCGCAACAGTTATAATTCCGGGATTACTAAAAACATGTCTGCTAACTGAAACAGGAAAATCTTGTCCTTTGTATTATTTATTTACTTAGTGTTTTCAACCATGAAAAGTACAGATGACCACTAACTGTATCATAGTCACAGCTGGGGTTGTAGAATGATATAATGCAAATTTTTAGTTTTTCTTTATAGATGGAACAAGAAGATAAGATGTTTGTCGATTGTTCACTGCATATGCAATGGTTACACAACATGAGGTAATAAAAAGCCGAACCACTCCCTCCCCTCCTATCGATACAGAAGGTAGTAAAGATGCCCTCTCTGGGTTATATAAAGTGGAAATGGGTAAGATGGGCAAATGTGTATGTAGGTGGTAGATCTTTCCTAATGACAAATAAGAAATGTATAAAGACCGCAGAGTGCGTACGAGCCCGGATTGAGGCTCTCCTGTTATCAAGTGAGCCTGGCATAGTAAAGATGAAGCTCACACCTGAGCTGACAATGATGGATCCAGATGAGATGCTTGCACAGGTGCAGCTGACAACCAAGCAGCAAACGGGCCTAGAGTTGAGAGTCTTTTACCAATACGGACCGATACCTCAGTGGCACCTGTTATTTCCGTAACATTTGTCACTCCTCATGTTCTTAAATCCCTACAGGAACAAGTGATTCAACAGGGAATGGATTGTGAGATGCAGGGAGCCCTGTTGACTGAGGATGGTCTGTGGATAAAGGGTGGTAAGCTTTCTCTGCCATCAGCTCTCAGTGATGGCCCAGGTAACCCATGGACTAACACAATTGTGAAAGACAGTTATCAGTGTGTGCTTTGGTAGACAAGGTATGGGTAACACCATGGTTCAGTATCCAGGTGGCCAGACATACCCAGTCTTGTAAGATGTGTGCCTAAAACAATTTAGGAAAAACCTGTACAGATTCCGCACAAACTCATCTGCTCTACCCATTCCAGAGACTGCTGATTGATTATGGACATATACCATGAGTGTGTTTATGTAAGTTTGTGTGTGTTGTGGGAATTTCTTTCCAGGCTTGCTCTGAGGCATTCCAGTGCAGAAAACGACATTGTTGCCACAAAGTACATGATGGAGGTGGGATGTAAAAATGGGGTTCCGGAAGTGGTAAAAGTGCATATTTTGTAAGAAGGTGATTAGAGAGATCATTGTTATGATCTGGTAACTGTGGTAGATTACAAAAAACTCCCATTGGTGGAAAAACACTAAGAACAACAAGAGAAGTTGGAACCTAAGCTGACCACAATCCCCTAACTATCAGACCACACTAGAAGTAGCCGTGGAGCGTTCCTAAACACCTAGACGCCTCGTCACAGCCTGAGAAACTAGCTACGCCTCACAGATCGAAATGAAGAAGTCTACCTTGCCTCAGTGAAGTCCTCATAGGAATAGATAGCCCCCGACATATAAAGATTACGGTGATGTAGGAAAACACGATACACAGATAGGAAAAATAGATTTAGCAAAGGCGAGGCCCGACTAACTAGATACAAAGGAAAGGAAAGGAAACTGATTGTGGTCAGTACAAAAATCCGTAGAAACTAGAATAGACCTGGCTATAGGATTAGGGTGCTCTGGAGACAAATATAGTCCAATACTAGAGAAGGAAGCTCCAGCACACCATAAGTAAAAGCAAAACAAGAACTGGGATAGTGCATAAACGTTGTTTTATTGAAACAAAAGAGTTTTTATTTCAAAAAGTCTGTCCCCGACGTTTCAGTCTCAAATGGACTTTTTTCTAGGATTAAACCAGACTAGATGTAAAAATAAATGAATTTGATGTACCACTAGGAACGACGTACAGACATCTATGAGTGGGGAGAGACTATATTATAAGTCTGTCTATGCATATATGAGAAGATATCTATGGTCTTGTGGGGTACTGGTAGTATATAATAGCCATAGAATTGTACCTCTGATCCTCCTGCCTCCCTGCTCTTCTCCTGCATGGCTTCAGTCCCTTCAACCCCAATCCAAGATGAAGTTGGGGTGCTGGGGCATGCTTGCTCCCTGCCCAGGAAGACTTCCAGGGCTGTCACTGGAGCTGTTGTTGCTGTAGGAGCCAAGTTTGCTACACTCTTAGCTCACCTTGGACCCATCTGGAGCAAGTTTCTGGTCAGTATGAGAGGTATAAAACTTTTCTGTTTCAGGCACCTGGCTGGAGCTCCCTCAGATTGCATCCTCTTAGCACAGCATCCTGGACACGCCCCGTAAATAAATTATTTTAAACTGCATGGAGTCCCCTCTTTTTTTCATAACAAGCCAAAGTATAGCAGACATCTGGGGGCTGATATTATTAGGGTGGGAAGGCACATGATAATTTGGCCCTTCCAAGCCAACAAATAGCAGCTCGCAGCCGCCCCAGAAGTGGCACATCCATTAGAAGCGCTAATTCTGGTGCTGAACCCGGCTCTTCCTGATTACCCTGGGGTGGTGGCAATCAGGGTAATGATTTATTGGATTGATGCCGGCTGTGAAGACAGCCGACATCAAGCCCTGGTGTTAGTAATGGGTGGGTGTCTATCAGACACCCCAATTGCTAACCTAGTAGATGTAAATAGAAAACAAAACACACAAAAATATTTAAAAATAATATTTATTTAAAAAAAAAACCACATGACCAAAGTATCAAAAATTGATAATAAGGATCTATTTTTAAAACTGTGTATGTATCAATAAAATGCTATGGGTCAGAGAAAAAAATTAACAAAACACAGATATGCCACAAATAAATGTGTAAATACAGGTTCACACTGGTGTATGCAAAACTATTTTTTGTCTAGAAACCCCCCCCCGACAGTTTTTGCATTCATATTGAGTTCCGCATGTCCTTTTTTCATATCTACAGTTAGGTCCAGAAATATTTGGACAGTGACACAAGTTTTGTTATTTTAGCTGTTTACAAAAACATGTTCAGAAATACAATTATATATATAATATGGGCTGAAAGTGCACACTCCCAGCTGCAATATGAGAGTTTTCACATCCAAATCGGAGAAAGGGTTTAGGAATCATAGCTCTGTAATGCATAGCCTCCTCTTTTTGAAGGGACCAAAAGTAATTGGACAAGGGACTCTAAGGGCTGCAATTAACTCTGAAGGCGTCTCCCTCGTTAACCTGTAATCAATGAACTAGTTAAAAGGTCTGGGGTTGATTACAGGTGTGTGGTTTTGCATTTGGAAGCTGTTGCTGTGACCAGACAACATGCGGTCTAAGGAACTCTCAATTGAGGTGAAGCAGAACATCCTGAGGCTGAAAAAAAAGAAAAAATCCATCAGAGAGATAGCAGACATGCTTGGAGTAGCAAAATCAACAGTCGGGTACATTCTGAGAAAAAAGGAATTGACTGGTGAGCTTGCAAACTCAAAAAGGCCTGGGCATCCATGGATGACAACAGTGGTGGATGATCGCCGCATACTTTCTTTGGTGAAGAAGAACCCGTTCACAACATCAACTGAAGTCCAGAACACTCTCAGTGAAGTAGGTGTATCTGTCTCTAAGTCAACAGTAAAGAGAAGACTCCATGAAAGTAAATACAAAGGGTTCACATCTAGATGCAAACCATTCATCAATTCCAAAAATAGACAGGCCAGAGTTAAATTTGCAGAAAAACACCTCATGAAGCCAGCTCAGTTCTGGAAAAGTATTCCATGGACAGATGAGACCAAGATCAACCTGTACCAGAATGATGGGAAGAAAAAAGTTTGGAGAAGAAAGGGAACGCCACATGATCCAAGGCACACCACATCCTCTGTAAAACATGGTGGAGGCAACGTGATGGCATGGGCATGCATGGCTTTCAATGGCACTGGGTCACTTGTGTTTATTGATGACATAACAGCAGACAAGAGTAGCCGGATGAATTCTGAAGTGTACCGGGATATACTTTCAGCCCAGATTCAGCCAAATGCCGCAAAGTTGATCGGACGGCGCTTCATAGTACAGATGGACAATGATCCCAAGCATACAGCCAAAGCTACCCAGGAGTTCATGAGTACAAAAAAGTGGAACATTCTGCAATGGCCAAGTCAATCACCAGATCTTAACCCAATTGAGCATGCATTTCACTTGCTGAAATCCAGACTTAAGACGGAAAGACCCACAAGCAAGACCTGAAGGCTGCGGCTGTAAAGGCCTGGCAAAGCATTAAGAAGGAGGAAACCCAGCGTTTGGTGATGTCCATGGGTTCCAGACTTAAGGCAGTGATTGCCTCCAAAGGATTCGCAACAAAATATTGAAAATAAAAATATTTTTTTGGGTTTAGTTTATTTGTCCAATTACTTTTGACCTCCTAAAATGTGGAGTGTTTGTAAAGAAATGTGTATAACTCCTATAATTTCTATCAGATATTTTTGTTCAAACCTTCAAATTAAACGTTACAATCTGCACTTGAATTCTGTTGTAGAAGTTTCATTTCAAATCCAATGTGGTGGCATGTAGAGCCCAACTCGCGAAAATTGTGTCACTGTCCAAATATTTCTGGACCTAACTGTATATTACAATCCATATGTTTGTTTTGTACATCAGTATGGCATCCATTTTTTGCATGAATAATTTAATAAAGGATTAAAGAGTAAATACAGTTTCTTAAGTTTCAAATTATTATTATAATGTAATTTATTCCATGGAGCCTTACATGTGAAAAAGGGCCATACACAGACAAGTACAATAATCATGAACACTACAAAACAGACTGGTACAGGAGGAGAGAGGACCCTGCCCGGGAGGGCTCACAGTCTATAGGAGGGCTCACTGTCTACAATTGCAATGGATCCGTAAAAAACATAACATATGGATGGTAACCCAGTTGTCACCTGTTTTTTAGACACTCATTGATTGATAATGGGCAAGTCTGATCCTGAATATGGATAAAATTAGTGCATGCTACAATTTTTTTTACATGCAGGCCATCAGCCACTATGAAAAAATATTTATCTGATGTTTATTAACTTGCATTGGTCCTTGTGTTGACGTATAATATCAGCTTTGAATACGGACAGCACAGGGATGTTTAGTACGGATTTGACGGATTCAAATAAGCATATACAGACATGTGCCGTCTGTGTTAGGCCAGCTGCAAACAAGCATATGAAAACATTTCATCCAGAAAACTCAGATTATTTTTAACTACTGTTCATCCATGTGTCCATTTTTTACATCCAATTTTATAGAGATATACCCACTTTTGGCCACATACATATAAAAGCCTCCTGATTGCTCACCTAACAGCAAAGACACCATTTTCTCCTGCTTCCCATCACTTGACATTGCGTTGTTTTTATTTGCTGCAACATTGTGCATTTGTAAGATGTAAAATGCCTAATTACACAATGACGCCTCCTTACTCTGCCCTCATGTTGTGGCTGGTGTACCACCAGTTTGGGATTTAGCAACGTAGGGCAGCAGAGAGGAGGTATACGACAAACTCCTTGAGGAACCCTGAATTAACGTTCATGGACACAAATATGAGGCATTATCTTGAATTTTTTTTCCAAAACATGGAAAGTAAGTGGAAACATAATCCCAACTACTGGGCGATACCAACATCAATAAATGGGCACACTTGCCGAAAAGATTAATAATAAAATAAATATCTTTATTGGTAAATATAATTTAATAAAAAATACATTTGAAAAAAAAAACAGTATAAAAAAGGATCTATTCAAGTATACAGGATAGAGGGTGAAGACAAAAAAGCAACTGGGTGTCCGAGTACACAGATAGATTATAATACGAGAGCAGTGTCTTGGGTCAGGATATGCAAAAAAAATTATCATATGCAGCAAATCAGTAATGCCTGCTTTACACGCTTCAATAAATCTTTCAATCCGTCGTCGGGGTCAAGTTGTAAGTGACGCACATCCTGCATTGTTCGTGACGTATTTGCGTGTGACACCTACGTGCGATCAGGATTGAACGCAAATACGGTGATCGCATACACGTCGTTTATTCCTCATACATTGGACGTTTTGTTGTATGAACCTAGTCAATTGTAACGTGTGACATCCCTCATACGATTGTGATGTCTGAGGCTATGTGCGCAGGTGGGCGCTCTGCACCGCAGCTTAAAAATGGTCCGCTTCAGAGCGCAGCTGAAAAGCTGCGTTCTGAAGCGCCTCACAATGTCTGTCATGCACTAATCTCTGTCAGTCGGTCACTATCTCTGTCCCTCTCTCTCTGTCCATGTCAGTCTATCCCTCTTAACCCCCTCTCATACTCACCGATCCCCGATCCCCGGCGCGGCGCTGCACGGCGTTCACACTGCTGCGGCGGCTTTTACTATTTTGAAAAAGCCGGCCGCCCATTAAACAATCTCGTATTCCCTGCTTACCCCGCCCACCGGCGCCTATGATTGGTTACAGTGAGACACGCCCCCCACGCTGAGTGACAGGTGTCACACTGCACCCAATCACAGCAGCCGGTGGGCGTGTCTATACTGTGCAGTGAAATAAATAATTAAATAATTTAAAAAAACGGCGTGCGGTCCCCCCTAATTTTAAAACCAGCCAGATAAAGCCATACGGCTGCAGGCTGGTATTCTCAGGATGGGGAGCCCCACGTTATGGGGAGCCCCCCAGCCTAACAATATCAGCCAACAGCCGCCCAGAATTGCCGCATACATTAGATGCGACAGTTCTGGGACTGTACCCGGCTCTTCCCGATTTGCCCTGGTGCGTTGGCAAATCGGGGTAATAAGGAGTTATTGGCAGCCCATAGCTGCCAATAAGTCCTAGATTAAACATGTCAGGCGCCTATGAGACACCTTCCATGATTAATCTGTAAATTACAGTAAATAAACACACACCCGAACAATCCTTTATTAGAAATAAAAAACACAAACATATACCCTGGTTAACCACTTTAATCAGGCCAAAAAAGCCCTCCATGTCCGACGGAATCCAGGATGCTCCAGCGTCGCATCCAGCGCTGCTGCATGGAGGTGCCCGGAGCTGCAGCAGACACAGCCGCTCCTGTCACCTCCACGCAGCTAATGAAGACAGCCGCGCGATCAGCTGAGCTGTCACTGAGGTTACCCGCTGTCACTGGATACAGCGGTGGCCGCGGGTAACCTCAGTGACAGCTCAGCTGATCGCGCTACTCACCGCCGCTCCTGTCACCTTCACGCAGCAACTGAGGTGAGTAGCGCGATCAGCTGAGCTGTCACTGAGGTTACCCGCGGCCACCGCTGTATCCAGTGACAGCGGGTAACCTCAGTGACAGCTCAGCTGATCGCGCGGCTGTCTTCATTAGCTGCGTGGAGGTGACAGGAGCGGCTGTGTCTGCTGCAGCTCCGGTCACCTCCATGCAGCAGCGCTGGATGCGACGCTGGAGCATCCTGGATTCCGTCGGACATGGAGGGCTTTTTGGGGCTGATTAAAGTGGTGAACCAGGGTATATGTTTGTATTTTTTATTTCTAATAAATGATTTTTTCGGGTGTGTGTTTATTTACTATAATTTACAGATTAATCATGGAAGGTGTCTCATAGACGCCTGACATGATTAATCTAGGACTTATTGGCAGCTATGGGCTGCCAATAACTCCTTATTACCCCGATTTGCCAACGCACCAGGGCAAATCGGGAAGAGCTGGGTACAGTCCCAGAACTGTTGCATCTAATGTATGCGGCAATTCTGGGCGGCTGCTCACTGATATTGTTAGGCTGGGGGGCTCCCCATAACGTGGGGAGCCTGCAGCCGTATGGCTTTATCTGGCTGGTTTTAAAATTGGGGGGGACCGCACGCCGTTTTTTTAAATTATTTAATTATTTATTTCACTGCACAGTATAGACACGCCCACCGGCTGCTGTGATTGGGTGCAGTGTGACACCTGTCACTCAGCGTGGGGGGCGTGTCTCACTGTAACCAATCATAGGCACCGGTGGGCGGGGTAAGCAGGGAATACGAGATTGTTTAATGGGCGGCCGGCTTTTTCAAAATAGTAAAAGCCGCCGGAGCAGTGTGAACGCCGTGCAGCGCCGGGGATCGGTGAGTATATGAGAGAGGGCTGCTCAATTCAGTTACTCAGGAGTTTAGCGGTCACCGGTGAGCCCTTCACAGGTGACCGCTAATCAGGGCGCGACACAGACAGAGCCGCAGCATGACAATGAAGTCGGGTGAAGTTCACCCGAGTTCATTCTGACAGTGCGGCTCTATCTGCTGTCATCTGCCATTCAGCTCTGCTACATGGCTGTCTGTGTCTGCTGTCAGTGGCCATGTAGCAGAGCTGAATGGCAGATGACATAGTAAAAACGCATCCCTACACATTACACACGCTTGGCAAGTCAATAAATATAAAAAAAAAAGGGTGCCCAATGCATACGTCACAGAACACATGATCTAAAGGATCGCACACAAAATTGATCAATTTAACATAGACTACTAACGCACGTGTGACAGCAAATGAACGACCTACGTGCAATCTCATTCAATCGCATATGCAACCTGGGCGTGTCACATTGCAAACGAGATCGCACACCTAATTGTAAGGTGTAAAGCAGGCTTTAGGAAATAGATTGTAACAAATCTAGACTGGTCAGTGACTCAGAAAAAATCAATTTAAAGCCTCACAAGTGAGGAGACAGAAGTCAAATTCTCCCTAACAAATTAGGCCCGTTTCACAAGTCAGTGAAAAACACTGACGTTCTTCACTGACGTGTAAAACATGCACATGTCCCTCCGTGTTCCGTGATTCACGGCACACGTGGGTTGTCCATGTGCAATCCGTGATCCGTGATCCATGATCCCGTGATTGCATATGGACATTACTCACCTGCCTTCACTGCTGCTGTCCATGGTGCTGATCTCCTTGGGTCTCCAGCGTCCGCCCACCGCTCTCAGCAGCTACTTCCTGGTCGGCAGTTCCTGCTTTCATGAATATTCATGAGCCAGGCAGGAGGTGCCGAAAGCAGAGGCTGCAGAGCGAATCGCAGGCAAGGTAAGTTGAACATTTTTAATATTTAATATGTCAGTGATTTTCTTGTACGTGTTTCACTGTTCACACACGGATCACACCATAGTGTGGTCCTTGGGTCATCAGTGATGCCAGACAAAAACTGACATGTGCAGAATCACGGCCAAGGGTGTACGCTGCACGAAGACACGTTGTTCAGTGAAAAATCACTGATGTGTGAGCAGACCCATTGATTATAATGGGTCTGCGTATGTCAGTGATTCTGGCTAAGTATAAAAAAAAAAAGCACAAACATACCAGAATCACTGACGTGTGAAGGGGGCCTTATAGTAATGCAAAACAGTGCAAAAAGTGCAACAGCAGTTCATATGCAACAAATCAAATAGACGAATACACTGTGTGCAGAATTATAAGGCTATGTGCCCACGCTGCGGAAAATGCGTGGATTTTGCCATGGATTTCTCACGGAAAAGCCGCGGATTTTCCAGAAATCTGCAGCACAACTACTCCCCAGCCATTTCTATGGCATTTGGGAAATGCTGTGCCCACGCTGCGGATTTTTCCGCAGCGGAAATCGTGCGGATTTTCGTGCGGAAAAATCTGCAGCATGTCAATTATTGTTGCGGATTTTCGTGTGGATTTTGCCTATTCAATTGAATTAAAAAAAAAATCACAAAATCCGTAACAAAATCCGCGTCAAACCCGCATCAAATCCGTGTCAAATCCGCCCAAAATCTGCACCTATGAAAAGGTGCGGATTCTGGGGGAAAGCTGCGGATTTTGATGCAGAAAAATCCGCAGATACAGAGTCCCATGGGCACATAGCCTTAGGCAAGTTGTATTTTAGAAGATTTTTGATCAACAACTATGTTATCAATCAACCCAAAAGACTCATAAATATCAAAGCTTAATATTTTTGGAACTTGGAGTGTTTTTTTTTTAGATTTGGCTATCTTAGGAGGAGATCTGTTTGTGCAGGTAACTATTACTGTGCACAATTATTAGGCAACTTAATAAAAGCTAAATATATTCCCATCTCACTTGTTTATTTTCACCAGGTAAACCGATATAACTGCACAAGATTTAGAAATAAACATTTCTGACATGCAAAAACAAAACCCCCAAAAAATTAGTGACCAATATAGCCACCTTTCTTTATGATGACATTCAACAGCCTACCATCCATAGAGTCTGTCAGTTGCTTGCTCTGTTTACGATCAACATTGCGTGCAGCAGCCACCACAGCCTCCCAGACACTGTTCTGAGAGGTGTACAGTTTTCCCTCCCTGTAGATCTCACATTTTATGAGGGACCACAGGTTCTCTATGGGGTTCAGATCAGATGAACAAGGGGGCCATGTCATTATTTTTTCATCTTTTAGACCTTTACTGGCCAGCCACGCTGTGGAGTAGTTGGATGCATGTGATGGAGCATTGTCCTGCATGAAAATCATGTTTTTCTTGAACGATACCGACTTCTTCCTGTACCACTGCTTGAAGAAGTTGTCTTCTGTGATGCCCTGGCTAGCCAGGTAGTCACAGATAGGGCCCCGCATTACACCGTTCCCTAACAAAGTGACAGTAG
This sequence comes from Anomaloglossus baeobatrachus, assembly GCF_048569485.1. NCBI lineage: Eukaryota > Metazoa > Chordata > Amphibia > Anura > Aromobatidae > Anomaloglossus > Anomaloglossus baeobatrachus. The sequence goes on along the minus strand of NC_134353.1, from coordinate 451,431,934 downwards.
CCAAACATATAAAACCCTAGTCACCCCCCTCAGTGCTTGATGGACACACCAGGGGGCGGAACCAGGCGGTTGGATGACGCCCACCAAGGACTCTCAGACAGCCTGGGGCGGGAAACTTTAGTCTAGTCGAGAAGTTCAAGTCAAGAGGTCAAGAAGAGAGGTATGTGGGCTGGAGCTGAGTGCAGCTCCAGCAAAGGAAAGACCCAAACTGAACCGGTGCCAGGGTAGGAGCCCTGGTACTGCTGGCTAGGAGGCAGATGGCGGTCACCATCTGCAGGAGCTGGGAAGACGGCTCGGTGGAACCGTGGTGGACCGGGACAGGGTAGTGGCCCGCTGGTACCGACCCGGGGAACCGACTCGGAAACCGGAGCACAAAGGAAGGTACTCAGACCCTGAAGCTAGGTCCAGAAGCAACTGGAGACTAGCTAATTAACTGATTGCGGCCAGGACTAAAGGTCCTGTCCCACCCAAAGTCCCAACTGAAGGCAAGAGCCCAACAAGAGGGATAGAAAGCCACCACCACGGCACAGAGATCCCACGGGCCAGCGTCTGCGGGCAAAAGGGCTCCTCAGGCAACCAAAAGCTGGGAGCTGACTCCTGAAGTTGCAAGCGCAGGTAGTCCACCATCACAAACAGGTGCAGGAGAAAGACAGAGACCACCAACCGGGTGGGGGACCAGACTGCAGCCGCCTGCGGGCACCGACCACCATCACCTTGGTTTACCAGAGACTTGTGTGTTTGCTAATCGTGAGTACATCAGTGCCCTCCGACCGCCCATCTCCCTGCATCGCCAAACACCCCCAACGGGTCCCGGGGCCACCATCCCTGTCCACGGAGGGGATTACAACTTGCTGCGCAACATCTCCCCCGGGTGCCCCGTAACTGCAGCGGTGGTGTCCATCTTCACCACTTCCCGCGGGTGGCGTCACGAACTTAACACGGCTCCGGCTGTACAACTACGTCCCCAAACCCCCTTTTGATTGGAATGACCGCAGGACCCCCAGGTCCGGAGACCCTCGAGCCACCCACTGAAGGTCCAGACCCGAGCGGCTCGGCTGCCGAGCACGGGGCGGTACACTTCCAGAAACTGGCAGTAGGTCTGGGAGTTGAGCTTGACTCCATCCTCAACCTGAAAAGGTCCCACAAGTTCATCTTTGATGATACCAGCCCATACCAGTAACCCACCTCCACATTGCTGGCATCTGGGTCGAAGTAGAGCTCTCTGCCCTTTACTGATCCAGCCTCTGGCCCTTCCATCTGGCCCTTCAAGAGTTACTCTCATTTCATCAGTCCATAAAACCTTTGAAAAATCAGTCTTAAGATATTTCTTGGCCCAGTCTTGACGTTTTATCTTAGGTTTCTTATTCAAAGGTGGTCGTTTTTTAGCCTTCCTTACCATGGCCATGTCCCGGAGTATGGCACACTTTGTGCTTTTTGATACTCCAGTAACGTTGCAGCTCTGAAATATGGCCAAAATGGTGGCAAATGGCATCTTGGCAGCTTCACGCTTGATTTTCCTCAATTCATGGGCAGTTATTTTGCGCCTTTTTTGCCCCAACACGCTTCTTGCAACCCTGTTGGCTATTTGCCATGAAACGCTTGATTGTTCGGTGATCACGTTTCAAAAGTTTGGCAATTTCAAGACTGCTGCATCTCTCTGCAAGACCTCTCACAATTTTGGACTTTGCAGAGCCAAATCTCTCTTCTGACCCATTTTGCCAAAGGAAAGGAAGTTGCCTAATAATTAAGCACACCTTATATAGGGTGTTGATGTCATTACACCACACCCCTCCTCATTACAGAGATGCACATCACCTGATTTACTTAATTGGTAGTTGGCTCTCAAGCCTATACAGCTTGGAGTAGGGCAACATGTATAAAAATCATCATGTGATCAAAATACTTATTTGCCTAATAATTCTGCACACAGTGTAGAATATAACATACCTAACCTGGCCACAATGGCTCAGAGCTAATCATCAATGAGGCTAACATATATATTTTATTATTAATCTTTTTGGCAATTATGCCCATTTATTGACAAATACGAGGCACTGCACCTCTGCAAAGGAACGTCTTGTCATCACACTGAGCTATGTAAGCTAATGTTTGCACAGTGTTTCTTCATTACCAGTTTGTAGACTGTCAACCCAGTTTCCATCCATTTTATTAGTTTTCCTTAAGAAGTATAGAATATTATTGGTATTTTTGGGGTGCTCATGAGTAGAGTTGAGCGAACCGGTGTCTGGTTCGAGTTCGGTTCGGCGAACCGAGGTCTGGTTCGGTTCGGGTCGGCGAACCGCTCGAACCCCATAGGAAACAATGGGAGGCAATCACAAACACATAAAAACACATTATAAATGTACACATACAGTTAATAAACATTGCCATAACACTTACCTGTCCCCGTGATCCGTCCTGCACTCTGTCTCCTGCCGCTATTCCATCCGATGATCGCTGAATCTTCCCGGTAACCAGCACTGCCAGCAGTGATGCAGGACCTATCGTGACGTCAAAATAGCCATGTGACCAGTCACGTGTCTATTATCTCATTGGCTACAGACTGGTCAAATGACGATGACGCCGACATGCTAGGACCTGTCATTGCATCTCTCTGTTACGCTCCAGCGATCCCACCAGCAACCTGACCTGGCAGGGATCGCTGGAGCGTCGCTACACGAGTTGCTGGTGAGCTGTCAGGCAGATCTCACCAGCAACCAGTGACCAGCCTCCAGCCAGCAATGACGCGTGGAAGCGATGCTGCGCTTGGTAACTAAGGTAAATATCGGGTAACCAACCCGATATTTACCTTGGTTACCAGCGCACACCGCTTAGCGCTGGCTCCCTGCACTCCTAGCCAGAGTACACATAGGGTTAATTTTACCCGATGTGTAGTCTGGCTATGTGTGCACGGAGCAGGGAGCCGGCACTGACAACGTGACAGCGGCGGACGCTGGTAACGAAGGTAAACATCGGGTAACCAAGGAAAGGGCTTCTTGGTTACCCGATGTTTACCGTGGTTACCAGCGTCCGCAGAAGCCGGCTCCTGACCGGAGACACAGCCAGTCAATAACGGAGATCACCGTTGCCATTGCAACGCGCTTGGTAGCGGTGACGGGGACGTCCCGCTACCAGCACGCAGCAGCGCCGGAATCACGTGATCAGAGCACCGTTGCTATGGCAACCTGTGCCACCGCTTAGATCCGGGAGCCTGTGGTCACTCTCACAGAGTGATTTCTGCACGGAGCACAGCGTCCTTTCTCCCAAGCACTGCTGTCTGATGGAGCAGACAGAGCTGCATGTGTTCAAGGAGAAAGAAGACAGAAGAGCAGGATCGTGGAGAGCTGACAGGGGGTAATAAAGATGGAGTCTCTAATGTGTCTGTGTATTTATTTCTATTAAAGTATTTTTTCTCTGTGTGGTGTTTTTTTTAACCCTTTATTGGAGATTCTTAATGGCTGGGTCAAACGGGCCTGACATTAAGAATCTCTGGCTTAATACCTCTGGCTTAATACTAGCTAGTAAAACATAGCTAGTATAACATAACTAGTATTAACTCATTATTACCCAGCAAGCCACCCGGCTTCAGGGCTGCTGGAAGAGTTGGATACAGCGCCAGAAGATGGCGATTCTATGAGAGCGCCATTTTCTGGGGCGGCTGTGGACTGCAATTCGCAGCAGAGGGGCCCAGAAACCTCGCGATAACCTGTGCTGCGGATCCAATCCCCAGCTGCCTAGTTGTACCCGGCTGGACACAAAAGCCCACGTCGTTTTTTTTTTTTAATTATTTCATGAAATGCATGAAATAATTAAAAAAAGGGCTTCCCTATATTTTTAGTTCACAGCCGGGTACAAATAGGCAGCTGGGGTATGGGGGCAGCCGTACCTGCCTGCTTTACCTGGCTAGCATACAAAAATATGGCGAAGCCCATGTCATTTTTTTTTTAGTTTTTTGGCAAAAAAAATGCTTCCCTGGATTTTCCATTGCCAGTGAAGGTAACACCAAGCAGTAGGGGTTAGCAGCCAGTAGCTGCTCGGATTACCCTCAGCTAGCAATACAAAAAATGCAGCGGGAGCCCATATATATTTTTTTTAATTATTTATTTAAATAACTAAAAAAAAAAAAGGGCTTCCCTGTATTTTGATTGCCTGACATGACAGTGCTGTAAAAATAAATCATTAAAAAAATGACATAGCACTCCGCGATATTTTTGATTCTCAGCGCAGATAAAGCAGACAGCTACGGGTTGCCACCCCCATCTGCCTGGCGTTACCTTGGCTGGCAATCAAAATACAGGGAAGCCCATTAATTTTTCTTATTTAAAAAAATAGCTTAAAAAAAATGACGTGGGGTCTCCCCATTTTTGATAGCCAGCTAGGGTAAAGCAGAAGGCTGTAGGCTGAAAACCACAGCTGGCAGCTTTACCGTGGTTGGGGATCCAATGTGGAGGTCACCCCAGGTTCTTTTTTATAATTATTTTATAAATAATAATAATTACAAAAAAAAAGTAGGGTCCCCCCCAAATTGGATCACCAGCCAAGGTAAAGCGGACAGCTGTTGTCTGGTATTCTCAGAGTGGGAAGGTCCATAGTTATTGGCCCTTCACAGCCGAAAAATAGCAGGCCGCAGGCGCCCCAGAATTGATGCATCCACTAGATGCGCCAATCCTGGCGCTTCACCCCAGCTCATCCCATGCCCTGGTGCAGTGGCAAACAGGGTAATAAATGGGGTTGATACTAGCTGTAAAGTCACCTGACATGAAGCCCAGCGGTTTGTGATGTCATGGCGTCTATCAGATACCCGACATCACAAACTGTCAGTACTAACAAAACAAATAGACGAAAAAAAATGTATTTGAAAAAACACTCCCCAAAACATTCCCTCTTTCACCAATTTATTGTAAGGAAAAAAAAATATAAAGGGGTCCCATGAGGACTCTGGACCGTCTAGAATATGGGGGGGACACGCTCAGGGAACGTATCCCCCATTTTCTAGAAGTGCAGACCCTCCATGTGAGTGCAATGAATCTGCACCCACTCTCCCTGGGTCCACAGCAGCAGAGTCCATGTCATAACTGTTGCTACCAAAGCTGTAATGCCCTGCTCATGAGGTAAGGGCATGCCTAATCAGGAGAACTATTCTACATTTCCAAATATTGGTATTTGCTGATATTATTGCTATTCCACCTACTATATATTGGGGATAGGCTCTTGGAGATGGAATACCCCTTTAAGTCCAGTTATCCAGCTGAATGAATACTAAACAACAGAGCTCGCTATTTAGACATGTTTTCTTGTGGCGTATAACGGACTCTCATGTTTGGTAGTCGTTCAGCAGGGCAACTATAAAAGCAAATCCCTCCATTTGGAAATGTAGTATAGCTCTCCTGATCAACTATGTTCCTTACCTCATGAGCAGGGCATTGCAGTAGCTTACAGATGCATGGTTACCACCACTCACTGTGTCTGAACACAGGAACTTGAGCTGACAGCCGCTCTGTGCATGCGGCAGCGTCTATTGTGAAGGAGGGGGCTACGGGGGATCAACGCTGCTGTCACGCTTCCCGGTCCCCGGTCCCCGCTCTCCGGTCCCCGTACCCTGCACTCTGGTTCCCGTGGCCCGCTCCCCGGTTCCCGCCGGCGTCCCCTGCTCACCACTCCGGTCCCGGTCCTGTCCTCCTCGCCTGCACCCTCCTTGTGTCCTGCTCCCCGCTCCCGGCGCTCCTCTGCGACATGGGACACACAGCCGGGCACTCCTGCTTCCTCCTCACCGCTTCCTGGACTGGCTTCTGGCACACGGGCCTCGCGCATGCGCATTAGGGCGCGCGCGCGGTCATTGACCCTCTCTTAAAGGGCCAGCACCCAGAAACAGGAAATTGCATAGACAGGTACAGGGTATATTAGGTTTCTCTTTCCTGGTGGGCAGGGCCTGTTCTACGTGTTTAGCAAGCTAGTGTTCAGGTCCCCGTATTGCTCTACCCTGTGCTTTGCCCTGTATTAACCCTGTCTGTCTCGCAGAGCCTGTCCTGCCACGCCAGCCGCTCCGAACCAAGTCCATCCCTGGACCCTGACGGTGACTTCGGCGGATGTTCCACCACCTCTGCAGTTCCGCCAGTCTCCAGTCCCTGGCTCCGTTCGGTGACCCGTCCTATCGCTCAGCAGGTTCCGGATTCCGACTGACCCTATAACCCGGCCTCGGACCCTGAGCTTCGTCACCCGGACTACCGTCCAGAACTCCGTGTGCTCAGCGACATCCACCTTTCCTGCTCCTCTACGGACTGTCTGGCTACCAATAGTGCTTCAGCTGCCGTGCATCAGGACCCTCTGGCGGGGTGACCGGCCTGGCTGCCTCCTCAGGGGAAATCGGTGAACGGTCCAGTGCTTCCACCACCCGGACGTAACAGCTAGAACAGGCCATGTATCCCGCCGAAGCACTAGCGGCCTTGCAGCAGGAACTCGTACGACAGCGCGAGACCTAGACCCGCATGCTGTCCTTCATGTCTTCTGTGGATACCTGTCTGAACACGCTACAAGCAACGGCCACGTCCTTGGCATCTCAGGTTTCCACTGTACAATCCACGGCCGCAGCTCCCGTGGCAGCCTCCTCGGATACTTCCAAACTTCGTTTGGCCTCACCACCCCGGTACGCCGGAGATCCCAAGACCTGCAGGGGATTCATAAATCAATGCTCCCTCCATTTCAAGCTGCTGCCGCACCTTTTTGCCTCTGACCAAGCCAAGGTCGCGTTCATGATGTCCCATCTAGAGGGAGAGGCACTGGCCTGGATGAACCCCTTGTGGGAGAAGGAGGATCCGGTAACCACCGACATCCAGGAGTTCCTGCAGGCTTTTCGTGGCACCTTTGACGAGTCCGGACGCGCCTCCGCGTCTGCCTCATCCCTCCTCCGAGTCAGGTGACTCTGACGGTGGGCCAATATGCTATACGTTTTCGCACCTTGGCTTCGGAATTAGGGTGGAACAATGAGGCTCTAACCGCCGCTTTCTGGGAAGGACTCTCGGGTCGTATTAAAGATGAGCTGGCTGGTCGTGACGTGCCTTCCACCCTGGATGCCCTGATTGATCTAGCGACTCGAGTGGATCTTCGCTTTCAGGAACGATCCAAAGAGGTGTCCCGCGAGAGGCGTCCGATAAGGCACTCCTCCCCACCACAGAAGTCCATCGCTCCCCAGTCGGCGTCACCTGGCGCGTCTACCATCGAGCCCATGCAGATTGACCGCCTGAAGCAGTCTGAGCAACGCAGAGCAGAACGACTAGCAAAGGGCCTCTGCTTCTACTGCGGTGATGGCACACACCTGCTACGCTCTTGTCCCGAGAAGCCGGGACACTCCAAAGCCTAGGCTTGGTAGGAGAGGCCACCCTAGGTGCTGGGACTCTCTCAGACTCCGTTACATGGACTGTTCAAGTCACTACAGAAGAGACCCGGTTCACGGCAGAGGCGTATCTCGATTCCGGAGCAGCAGGCAACTTCATCCAGCAAGCCACAGTGGATAAGTACCAGGTGCCTGTTTTCCCACTAGAAAAACCGCTGGTGATCGCCTCTGTAGATGGGAGACCCCTCTCTGACACCGTCTCACTGATCACCAAGCCTGTGGACTTACGGATCGGTGCCCTGCACACCGAGAAGATCACCTTCTACGTCCTCCCGCGCATGTCTCATCAGATCCTGCTGGGACTCCCATGGTTACGGGCACACGAACCGTCGGTCAGCTGGAGTACAGGTGAAATTACCCGATGGGGCTCCTCGTGTCACGAGAGATGCCTGAAAACCGTCCAGCCCATCCGACGACCTCCGGTTCCAGAGTCTCTACCAGGACTGCCTTCTGCCTACTAGTCCTTCTCGGACGTTTTTGATAAAAAGGATTCGGAGGTACTACCGCCTCATCGTCCCTACGACTGTGCCATCGATCTATTGCCAGGAACTACACCTCCTAGAGGAAGAATATACCCCTTGTCCCCTGCTGAAACACGGGCCATGTCTGCCTATATCACCGAGAGCCTGGCTAAGGGCTTCATTCGGAGATCCTCGTCCCCTGCCGGAGCAGGGTTTTTCTTTGTCAAGAAGAAGGAGGGTGATCTGCGCCCTTGCATTGACTACCGGGGATTAAACCAGATCACCGTAAAAAACAAATACCCTCTGCCTCTCATCCCCGAACTATTCGATCGGCTCCGAGGAGCTCGTGTATTTACCAAGTTGGACCTCCGTGGGGCCCATAACCTGGTTCGCATTCGCTCTGGAGACGAATGGAAGACCGCATTCAACACTCGGGATGGGCACTACGACACTACGAATATTGTGTCATGCCCTTTGGTCTGTGTAATGCTCCGGCAGTCTTCCAAGAATTGGTAAACGACGTGTTCAGAGATCTCCTCTATGTCTGTGTCGTGGTGTATCTGGACGACATCCTGGTCTTCTCTCCGGACCTACAGACCCACAGAGAGAACGTGCAGCTAGTACTCCAAAGGCTTAGAGAGAACAGTCTGTACGCCAAATACGAGAAGTGCGTCTTTGAAAAGTTGTCCCTTCCCTTTCTAGGTTATGTAATCTCGGACACCGGCCTGCAGATGGACCCCGAGAAAGTGTCTCCCATCCTCAACTGGCCTCCTCCATCCGGACTGAAGGCTATCCAACGCTTCCTTGGCTTTGCGAACTATTATCGGCAATTCATCCCGCACTTCTCTGCCCTGACTGCGCCTCTCTCTGCCTTGACCAAGAAGGGAGCTAATCCTAAGGACTGGCCACCGGCGGGCGATGCCGCGTTCTGCTCATTGAAACAGGCGTTTGCTTCTTCCCAAGTTCTCCATCGCCCTGAATTGAACCGACAGTTCACCTTAGAGGTGGATGCCTCCTCCTCAGGGGCCGGGGCAGTGTTGATGCAGAAATCCTGCTCCGGGAAGATGGTTACATGCGGATTCTTCTCCAAGAGCTTCTCGGCACCCGAACGCAACTACACCATCGGTGATCGGGAACTACTGGCCGTCAAGCTGGCCTTGGAGGAATGGCGCTACCTCTTGGAAGGAGCTGTATACCCTGTGATTATCTACACGGACCACAAGAATCTGGAGTACCTGCGGTCAGCCCAACGACTGAACCCACGACAAGCCCGCTGGTCCTTGTTTTTCGCTCGTTTTGATTTCCAACTCCATTTTCGGCCCGCGGACAAGAACGTGCGGGCAGACGCCTTGTCTAGGTCCTTCGTGCCCATAGAGCTGGAGGAGGAGACGTTCCAGCCCAACATCAGCCCCAGTAAAGTCATTCCGGTGGCTCCTGTCGCTCTGACTCAGATACCCCCTGGGAAAACCTATGTCTCTGATACTGACAGACAGAGAGTTCTGCAATGGGGCCATGCCTCAAAGATCGCCAGCCACGCTGGTCAGAAGAAGACGTGGAGTACGATTGTCCGTCACTATTGATGGCCGTCTCTCCATAAAGACGTCGCAACCTTCGTCTCAGCCTGTTCGTCCTGTGCCCGGAACAAGACACCCAAGCACCTACCATATGGACGTCTTCTGCCTCTGCCCATTCCTTCCGTTCCGTGGCAACATATTGCAATGGACTTCATTACGGACTTACCCTTATCCTCCGGACACACAGTCATATGGGTTGTGGTGGACCGTTTCTCAAAAATGGCTCACTTCATTCCCATGGCTGGGCTGCCTTCTGCCCAGGAACTAGCTGACTCCTTCATACAACATATATTCCGATTGCATGGCTTTCCCGCACACATTGTGTCCGACAGAGGAACTCAGTTTACCTCGCGCTTCTGGAGGGCCCTCTGCAAACATCTGGGAGTATCTCTGGACTTTTCTTCAGCCTACCATCCTCAGTCGAATGGGCAAGTGGAACGGGTCAATGAGATCCTGACCTCCTTCCTGCGCCACTACGTTAATGCCCATCACGATGACTGGTCCGCGCTTCTTCCTTGGGCTGAGTTCTCCCACAACCACCACATCAGCGAGTCCACTTCCTGCTCTCCCTTCCGAGTCGTTTACGGACTTCAGCCTTCTGTCCCATTGCCAGTATCCTCGGCTTCCGATGTCCCCGCAGCAGATTCTCTGGTCCAAGACTTCTCAGCCATATGGAGCTCTGTCAAGACTTCCCTAGAGCGTGCTTCTTTGCGGCTGAAGAGACATGCGGACAAAAGGCGCCTGGATCCCCCGTGTTTCTCCCCTGGTGATTTGGTCTGGCTTGCATCCAAATATGTCCGATTGAAGCTGCCATCGTACAAGTTGGGTCCTCGTTACATCGGGCCGTTTAAAGTCATCAGCAACATTAATGCAGTCTCCTACAAGCTGCAGCTCCCGGCCACGATGCGGATACCCAACTCCTTCCATGTCTCCCTGCTCAAGCCTGTTGTCCTTGGTCCCTTCTCCGCTGATGCCGGTACTGCTCCTCCTCCCATCGCTGACGATGACATCTATGCGGTAAGGGATATCGTGGCCATGAAGACCGTGCGAGGTCGGCAATACTTCCTGGTGGACTGGGCGGGGTATGGTCCCGAGGATAGGTCCTGGGAGCCCCGGGAGAATGTTGGCACTCCTCTGATACATGCCTTCCTGTCCCGGTTGCGGGGAGGGGGGCGTGGGGGAGGGGGTACTGTCACGCTTCCCAGTCCCCGGGTCCCGCTCTCCGGTCCCCGTGCCCCGCACTCCGGTTCCCGTGGCCCGCTCCCCGGTTCCCGCCGGCGTCCCCTGCTCACCACTCCGGTCCCGGTCCCGTCCTCCTCGCCTGCACCCTCCTTGTGTCCTGCTCCCCGCTCCCAGCGCTCCTCTGCGACATGGGACACACAGCCGGGCACTCCTGCTTCCTCCTCACCGCTTCCTGGACTGACTTCTGGCACACGGGCCTCACGCATGCACATTAGGGCGCGCGTGCGGTCATTGACCCTCTCTTAAAGGGCCAGCACCCAGAAACAGGAAATTGCATAGACAGGTACAGGGTATATTAGGTTTCTCTTTCCTGGTGGGCGGGGCCTGTTCTACGTGTTTAGCAAGCTAGTGTTCAGGTCCCCGTATTGCTCTACCCTGTGCTTTGCCCTGTATTAACCCTGTCTGTCTCGCAGAGCCTGTCCTGCCACGCCAGCCACTCCGAACCAAGTCCATCCCTGGACCCTGACGGTGACTTCGGCGGATGTTCCACCACCTCTGCAGTTCCGCCAGTCTCCAGTCCCTGGCTCCGTTCGGTGACCCGTCCCATCGCTCAGCAGGTTCCGGATTCCGCCTGACCCTACAACCCGGCCTCGGACCCTGAGCTTCGTCACCCGGACTACCGTCCAGAACTCCGTGTGCTCAGCGACATCCACCTTTCCTGCTCCTCTACGGACTGTCTGGCTACCAATAGTGCTTCGGCTGCCGTGCACCAGGACCCTCTGGCGGGGTGACCGGCCTGGCTGCCTCCTCAGGGGAAATCGGTGTACGGTCCAGTGCTTCCACCACCCGGACGTAACAGCTGCACAGGTACCGTGGGACACCGGGGAACACCGGTGGGGTTATAGGGGGTGACCTGGCAGGGCCTGGGGAGGAGTTCTCTGTCGCATGTGTCATGGCATATGCGACAGAAATCAGAGGAGTAGGGTGAATGCGGCCGGCGCGCTGCTGTGGGCGCGGCCATCTTGGATTTTCCGGGACGGGGTCGGGGGGGGCACTTTGGCGACACCGGGGGACCAGGGAGGAGATTTATCTCCCATCTGACATGTTTGTTCATGCCAGATGGGAGATAAATAATTTTTTACCGGCACTGTCATTTTCTGTAACGTGATCACCGGTATACGCTCACCTGTAGGGTAAATTTGTTCTCATATACCTGGATGACATTCTCATTTATTGCCTAGATCTCAGGTCACACATGGAACATGTCAATCAGGTATTGCAGATGAGTAGACTGCATGGACACCGGCGCTCATAGGCGAAGCATAGTGGGGTGGGTAGATGAGCTGGCTAATAAACAGGAGTAGGTAGTGTATACCTCAGGGAACTAAAGTAGGGATAGGCTGTGTGCGCACGTTGCCGAATTTCATGCATTTACGCTGCGTATTGCACCGCAGCGTAAATACATGCGACCTGCGTCCCCTGCACAATCTATGAAGATTGTGCATAATCCATGCGCACGTTGCTTTTATGAACGCAGCGATTTGGGTGCTAAAATTTTGTTCCAAATCGCTGCGTTCTAAAAAGGGACATGTCAATTATTCCGTGGACTTTGGATACAGCTCCCACTCTGTCTATAGCCCCTTTCACACGTCCGTGAAAAAAACGATCAGTTTTTTTCACGTACGTTTTAAAGGGGTGGTTTGCTCCCCGTGTGCTGTGTTTGTGGCACATTCCTGTTCACCGTGTGTTATACGTAATAACACACGGAGAACGGAAAGCCCCGCATTACCTATTTCTTCCAGAGCTGTCTGTGGTGCTGAATGTCAGTGTCCGGCACAGGCCACGCCACACTGATGCTGCTTCCGGCCCCCAGTGAAGAAGACGCGTTGTTCAAATTCACTGGGGGACGGATGGAGGTGACAGCCGCTGCACAGACTGCAGGGCTGGTGGAGGTGAGTTGTTTTTTTATTTTTTACAATGCCATGTGTGTTTCTCCGGCGCATGTCACGTGCACCCGCATCCATACTACATCCATGTGGTACATGTGCGGGCCCGTGCTGCCGGAGAAACACAGACATGCATCCGTGTGGAGCACATGGCACACGTCTGCTCCACACGGAGGCACGGGCCACTGGCAGAACACGTGCGTGCACACATACCCATTGATTTTAATGGGTATATGTGTGCCCGTGTCTCCGGTACATACGGGCAAGGACCTAGCACGTACCGGAGACGCGGACATCTGAAGGGGGCCTATGGGAGAGGCAGCATCCAAAGCGCATGAAATCGGCTTTTTTTCTGCAGAAACACTGCATCCATTATGTAGTGTTTCTGCAGCGATTTGAAGCGCACATCTGCTGTCAAATCCCTGCTGAAATTTCTGTAGGGACACGACGCAACGTGCGCACATAGCCTTAAGGCCGCTTTACATGCAACGACATCGCTAACGCGATGTCATTGGGGTCACAGACTTCGTGACGCACATCCGGCCTCGTTAGCGACGTCGTTGCATGTGAAACGTACGAGCGACCGCTAACGATCAAAAATAATCACCTTATCGTTGCTCGTTGACACGCTGTCCAGTTCCCAAATATCGTTGCTGCTACAGGTACGATGTTGTTCGTCGTTCCTGCGGCAGCACACATCGCTATGTGTGACACCGCAGGAACGAGAAACCTCACCTTACCTGCGGCCGCACGCAATGAGGAAGGAAGCTTATCTCCGCCCCTCCGCTTCCATTGGGCGGCCGCCTAGTGACGTCGCTGTGACGCCGAACGCACCGCCCCCTTAGAAAGGAGGCGGTTTGCCGGTCACAGCGACGTCGCTGGGCAGGTAAGTAGTCTGACGGGTCCGAGCGATGTTGTGCGACACGGGCAGCGATTTGCCCGTGACGCACAAACGATGGGGGCGGGTACGCACGCTAGCAATCTCGCTAGCGAGATCGCAGCGTGTAAAGCGGCCTTTACTGAACAACAAACTGAAGACTATATACTTGAAGCCACCCATCTTAAAAATCTGTTCATTGACAAGGGGTATGATACCGAACGCCTGGAGCAAACCATCCAGGCAGTAGACACTATGCATAGATCTAAACTGTTAAATAGTAAACCAATTCTGAACAACACCCCAACTATCCAAAATCCAATTACTGACCTACCCTTTATTACTAAATCCATAGCAATCATAAACTCTTCAAAAAAATTATCAGCGAGATCGCAGCGTGCAAAGCGGCCTTTGGGGTTGGACTCTGGTGACAGAAGGGTAACTATTCGGAAGCCGCAGGTAGTAGACAGGTTCTGCGTGTATCCTGTCTGTAAGGGGTAAACACTGACTAGATAATAGAATATAAAACTACCGCGCTACCAAGTAGAATGGGAAAAGGATGTGGAAGACTAGGTAAGGTGTGTCGTAAATAAAACTAGTTAGAAAGTGTAACTTGAACAAAAAATAAGGAAAGGTAGGTAAATTAAAAATGTTAATTAATTTCTTAAAATTAGATAATAAAAAGGTATTTTGTCTGAAAATATCAAATGACAATGTGAAGCTCCAGATGTCCGGGCAGGGAGCTGGGTCGGTGTAGGACCTGTAAAATGAAAAGAGGAGAGCTGTGTGAGTGTCAAAAAATTGACAGGTAATATGATGTGTTGTACAGTGTTTAAATGAAGTTAGAACACTATATGGATAAATTTACCTGCGTATTGTATAGAAAAGGTTCAGGTACAGGTTAAGAGATGGAACGTGTGGCAAATATGGCGAGGGTGAGGCCTAAAATAAAAAATATATATACAGAATGTTAAATAGGTAGTCTAAAATGAATTGGCTAAACTGTATAGGGTGAGCGCACTTACCACAGAGTGATTAATCATGAAATGAACACCTTCTTGAGTGAATACTAGGTCTGGATGTTTGAAAGTAACGGAGGCTTCAGTTAGAAAGCTAGTAAAAAGGTATGGTTTAAAAAATAAAAAAGGGAGGGTTAAAATTGTAGTATGCAATTGTTAAAAATATACTCTTAAATATATTTTTCGTCAAATACGCGATAAGACGCATGAAATATGGACTACAAAATGTGTAAAAAATAAATGTAATTTATATCTGATAAAAATGATTGCTAAATTATAAAGTTGCAGTTCAGTTACAGAAAAGGAAAAATATATACTGCATTAGCTTACGTAAAAGAGTTCAATGAGTCCATATTGATCAATAGAAAATCTTAATCCATCTCTCCTTGGATCCTGAATGGTAAGGCAGAGGTGATATACTGTAGGCTTGACAGCATGTGTTCATCTTGCAGCCTGAAAGGATTCTGGGACAGTTGGCGACGTGCAGGAGGAGAGAGTGGCCCCCTCCATCGTGTCATGATATCTATATGGCAACTGTCCAAACCATATAGGGAAATTACTGCTGGACGCATGTCACATGGTGTAATCTCTAGAAGCTTCCAGATGGAAGGATATATATATATATATATATATATATATATATATATATATATATATATATATATATAATGTCAGCACTTATGTATATTCAATATGGATATCTTAATATTTATTCCTTATAAGAAACTTTATCGATAAGCTATGCCCTCCAACATAAACAGAACTGTGAGCATATATAATATGTCCTACTATAAAATGTTTGATAACTAGAGGTATTAATTTTAATGTTTTAACAGCAATGAGGAATGTAGCGTCTGGCTATATAAAATGAGCACACATTATTATTATTATTATTATTATTAGTATTTATTTATAGAGCACCATTAATTCCATGGTGCTGTACATGGGAAGGGGGTTACATACAGAATACATACAGTATACAAGTTACAGTAGACAGACTAGTACAGAGGGAAGAGGACCGTGCCCTTGCGGGCTTATATTCTATAGGGTTTTGGGGAGAAGACAATAGGTGGGGTGTAGGTCGGGTGGCAGCTCCGCACGGTGGTGAGGTGGAAGCTCCGGATGGTGGTGAGGCGGCAGCTCCGCATGGTGGTGAGGCGCCAGCTCCGCACGGTGGTGAGGCGCCAGCTCCGCATGCTGCCTGACTGGCATGAGGGGAGGGGGAGGGGGAGGAGAGGGGGCTTTTGTGGCGGAAGTACCTGGACTTCAAAGTGAAGGTGCTGCGTTGTGCAGTTTTATACAGGTTAAGTGCTCCTGGCTTTTCCTGTATCTGCAATGTAAATATATGGTATATGGTGCTTTTGAATGACACTTTTCTGTGATTTCTCTATGTATATGTGACGCCCTGGGCAAGCCAGGGGTCACAGGTCATGACACCACCACACCCTACACCACGGATAGGTACACCGAAGCTACCCAAAAATCCTTGTTGCCTTCCTCCAGGGGCTGATGTTCACACCAGGGGGTGGGCCAGGCGGTTGGCTCCGCCCACCGAGGAGTTCACAGTCCTGGAGGCGGGAAACCAGGCAGTTAAGCTAGGGAAGTGAAGGAGTAAAGAGATTAAGTTTGAGGAGTGAAGTTGAAGGAAGTGGTAGAGGAGCAAGTGAGAGTAGTGACAGAGAAAGTGACAGTAGAGGAAGCCTGAAGTTGGTCCGGGTGTGTGCCCCGGACTGAGACAGCAAGGTCAGCAGACGGCGGTGACCGTCTGCAGGAGAGGCTGATCGGAGGTTGCCGAAAGGACCGTGGACGGGTGGTGGCCCGGCGGTACTGGAGCGGTATACGAAGAGAAGCCAGCACCATTGGCAGGGGCCTTTCGGATCCCGGCAAGGCTAGGAGTCGCCGTGAATTTGCCAAATCCGTCAGTGAAGGGGACCTCCTGGGTCTCCCAACAGCTAAGTCCCGATTGAAGGCAACAGTCCAACCATAGGAGAGAGACACCGCCACCGCCAATGCACCAGTTTCTCAGGGCCAGCGCCTGCGGGCAAAGAGGGGCTCCTCCGGCCCATATCCAAGCCGGGGAGCGGGTTACCGGTGGGAACCCATCGCTACCAACATTTCACTAGGTGCAGGGACAGAGACCGTCACCGTCAACTACCGGGGAAAAGCAACAGCAGCCGTCCGTGGGAACCGTCTTTCCAGCCATGTGTTTTACCGAGAACTGTGTCACCGTCTCAGGCTGAGTGAGTACCACAGTGCCGTGAGGCACAGCGCTGCCCCCACGTCCCTGCACCCCACCAAGCCCTGCACCGGCCCTGCCATCCAGCATCCCCCACCTCATCACTGGGCCCCGGGACAACCACTCCCTACCCACGGAGGGGAGAACTAACAACTTTGCTGCTCCCAGTCACCGCTCCCGGGATCCCCATACAGAGCAGCGGTGGTGTCCACACAATCACCACAACCGTGGGTGGCATCACGGACAATAAACTAACCCAAAAACCAATCCCCTTTTCACTCACGGGCGAGGAGCGCCGCTCGAGTCCCCGGGATCCGGCCCATCGCTCGAGCCACCGAGCAGCAGCAGGCCGCAGCAGCAGCGGCGGCCGGACCCGAGCAGTAGGGAGAGCGCTGCGCCCCCTCCTCCGCCCGCGACATATATATTAGCTTGAGGATAGTTACCTGGTAAATGATGGTTTAGACTGTCACTTTGGCTGGAGGCAGGGAAGACAGCAAAGGTCTGAAAGCCAGTGATAGCGCCGATCCTGCCCATAACCCTGTCCTATGTGCCGGGCGCGGCCTGGCTTCCCCAGTATGACGGCCGGACGCGCTGCAGTGATTCAAGCGGAAGATCTGCAATGTGCTTGACATGTATGCCCTTTATGGACGGCAGCGGGCATCGGTAGTACTCGGGCAGCTAACCGGCGCAGCGGAGCTGGAAGTGGAGACCTGGACGGAGACGGATCGGATCTCCGTAGTCGCCATTTTCCAGAGGCTGGGAGCGGCATTTGAGACCCGTACAGAGGCTGAGCTGCGGATGAGGTTCTACAGCTGTAAGCAGCGGCCCCAAGATAGCATCGGGGACTATGCCCTGAAACTACAGGCAGTGCTGCGGACCCTAAGGCTGACTAAAAACATCGGTGAGCCGGAGGGAAACCGAATGCTAGTGGAGCAATTCCTGCAAGGCCTTGAGTCAGTGTAGGACTGTGGATCCGGGTCCGAGCAGCCCGTCGGCTGTCGTGGGAGCGGCACATAAGCAGATAAGGTCTGCAGCAGTGTTATGCCCTGGTTAATGCTAATGCAGAGCTGTCTGGGAGTGTGCTGTGTAGCAGTCTTAACTGGTCAGCAGATATCAAGTGGGGAGGCTGGTTGGTCCTAGGTTAGGGGGTGGGCCAGGCGGTTGGCTCCGCCCACCAAGGAGTTCACAGTCCTGGAGGCGGGAAACCAGGCAGTTAAGCTAGGGAAGTGAAGGAGTAAAGAGATTAAGTTTGAGGAGTGAAGTTGAAGGAAGTGGTAGAGGAGCAAGTGAGAGTAGTGACAGAGAAAGTGACAGTAGAGGAAGCCTGAAGTTGGTCCGGGTGTGTGCCCCGGACTGAGTCCTTGGGGGGGAGGCTGGCTGCATGACTTATGGAGGCCTGGGAAGGGGCTGGCTGCATGACACATAGAGACCCTGGGAGGGCTTGCTGCATTACACATGAAGGCCCTGGGGGGGCTGGCTGCATGACACATGGAGGCCCTGGGGGGGGCTGGCTGCATGAAACATGGAGGTCTATGGGGCTGCATTATACATGGAGGTCTATGGGGCTGCATTATGAACATGAAGGACACCTTATACATGGACTATATGGGTGCATTATACATGGAGGAGTATGGGGCTGCATAATACAATATGAAAGTTTATGGGGCTACATTGTAATACATATAGGACTATGGGGGCTACATTATAATATATGGAGGACTATGGAGGCTACTTTATACATGGAGGACTATGGGGTTGCGTTATAAAACATGGAGGACTGTGGTGCAGTATAGTATATGGAGAACTATGGGTGAATTATAATACATGGAGGACTATGGGAAATGCATTATAATACATGGAGGACTATGGAGGTGCATTCTAATATATGAAGGGTTATGTAGGACCCTTTATACTATATGGAAGGCTATGTGGGGGCCATTATAGTATTTGGAGAACTATATACGAGGGGGGACAAAGATACAAGCATGGGATGGGAATGTTTTGTGCTGAGGGAAAAAGGCTCTTTCCCTCAGCACCCGGCTTTCCCATGCTCTGATATGGGAAAGCTGGGTGCCGAGGAAATGATGTATAGCAGAGCATGGGAAAGCTGGGTGCCGGGGACAAGATGGATATCAGAACATGGGAAAGCTGTGTTCTGATAGAGGGATTTCAGATCATGGGAAAACTGGGTGCTGAGGGTAAGAGCCAAGTGTCAGCATCATTATCCTGTACCCCGAGTGTCGGTGTACATGGAGGGGGGCTCCGGTCCAAATTTTGAACCAGGGCCCATCAAACTCTAGTTACGCCAGTATCTATAAATACTGGTAAATAGGAGAAAAAAAATATAAGGGGGAATCAAGTTGATAGTGACAGAGTTAGGCTAAGTGCGTGTACCGCCCCGTGCTCGGATCCAGACTCGCGGGGTAGTGGCTCGAGCGTCTCCGGACCCGGACCCGGGGGCCCCGTGGTCCACTTCGATCTGAAAGGGGCTGGCGGTTTTAGGTAGGTGTACGGCTGGAGCCGTGTTTGAGTTCGTGATGCCACCCACGGGTTGTGGAGAAGGTGGACACCACCGCTGCGGTTACTGGGCACCCGGGGGAAGATGTTACGCAGCAAGATGTTAACCCCTCCGTGGGCAGGGGTGGTGGCCCCGGGACACGTTGGGGTTTGTTGGGCGGTGCAGGGAGGTGCGCGGCCCGAGGGCACTGTTGTACTCACGATTAGTAACACACGCGAGTCTCTGGTAAACCAAGTTGATGGTGGTCGGTGCCCGCAGACGGCTGCGTCTGGTCCCCCACCCGGTTGGTGGTTTCTGCCTTTCTCCTGCACCGTGTCGTGTATTTGTGGGCTACCTGCGCTTCAGCATCGGAAGCCCGCTCCCCGGCTTTGTGAATGTTGGGAGAACCCTTTTGCCTGCTGGCCCGTGGGATCTCTCTGCCTGTGCGGTGACTTTCTATCCCCCTCGTTGGGCTGTTGTCTTCATTCGGGACTTTGGGTGGGAAAGGACCTATAGTCCAGACCGCAATCAGTTAATTAACTCAGACCAGTGGCTTCTGGACCTCGTTTCAGGGTCTGAGTACCCACCTTTGTGCTCCTGTTTCCGAGTCTGTTCCCCGGGTCGGTACTGGCGGGGCCACTACCCTGTCCTGGTCCACCATGGTTCCACTGAGCCGTCTTCCCGGGTCCTGCAGGCAGAGGCCACCGTATGCCTCCTAGCCAAAGGTGCCTGGGCTCCAACCTTGGCACCTGTCAGACTCCTTCACTCCACTCCACTCTCAAACTACACTCCAAACTGATCTGACTGTCAGACTCAACTGACAAAACTCAACTGCCTTGTGTTTTCCTGCCTCAGGCTGTCTGAACTCCTTGGTGGGCGTGGCCAACCGCCTGGCTCCGCCCCCTGGTGTGTCCATCCAGCCCTGAGGGAGGTGACTAGGGTTTAATGGTTGGCTGATGACACCTTTTTAGGGGACAGGTGTTGTGCGGGGCTCTACCTGTGACTACCTGGCTAGTCCAGGGCGTCACACTCCCTCTTGGTTAACTACAGACCGTCCGCGGGCTGTCCGCCCACCACCGTTTATTTTGTTCTGAAAAAGATAATAAATACATGTATACAAGTATACTAACATATTTACAGTTCACGAAAGCTTATTTTTCATCCCTTGCGGGAGGCAGTTTCCTTAAACGTTACCAACATAAAACATTTTTATTTAACCGGGAACGGGACGGGACCGGGTCCTTTCTTTTGCCCACCCAAACAAACCTGAACCTTGATGCTGCCTCTAAAAACAGGTCAGCACCCCTTTTTTCCCAGTCCAGGAATCGGGTACGGGTCCGGGTGTTGCCCAGACGGGCCGGGTAATAAGTTCCTTACCCGGTAGTCACCAGTTTCTATGGTGACGGGACCTCAGCCTACAATATCCCGCAGGCCCATCCTCCAACCAGCCTCTCCGGAGACTGTAGGACCTGGAAAGGTGGTCCAGGGATTATTTACAAGCCCAAAAGTTTTTGGGTGGCCTGCAAGTTCTCGGCCATGTCTATTTAAAATGGGCTAAACTTTAAAACAGGGATCAACAAAGTCCCAACGGGGACTGGCAATATGGTAGTCGGGAACCGCTACCACTCTTCTTCATCTTCATGGTCAGAGGGTGGCGGAGAGGGGCGGACGTGCAGCTGAGCACCCATGTTTGCCCTTCTCCGGACACTCAGGGCAAACCACTCCCTCTCTCCGCAGTGCCGGGTATAGGTAACAAGCTCACCGGGCTCCAGATCCTGGTCCGGGTGACCAATCGGCAAGTGGGGGTAGACGTCCCTCCGGGACACGAATATCTCCGCATCCAGGCCCGGCTCAAAGATGAACTTCCATCCTCTTTGGGGGTCAAAATGCCGAACTTGGCCTTCAAAGGTCGGGCCCCGCACTCGGTAGGTGGCATTGCGGAGATTGTCCTTTTCCTTTATGGTACTGGACAGCACCTCCGCCTTCCTCTTTATCTGGGCTGCTATCTCCCAGCCCAGCTGGCACTGCTGCCGCTCCCAATACGGAACGTCCTTCTGCTCCGGTTTCCTCCGAGCGGGGTTCGGGCCCAGCCTGAGCTCCCCCGTACAGGCTACGACCGGCACATTCTGCTCTGGGGGACTCCGCTGTGGCGTGGCGTGGCCTGCACAGCTGCCTTGCAGCGGCAACCCCGCGACGCCTCAGCCGAGGCTTGGAACTTGGGTGTGGCCAGCTTTACCCGCTGGGCTGGCTTCCGGTCAGCGGCCACCTCAATCTTGGCTGGGCGGACTGCTGGGGCCTGGATCGCCTGGGGCGCGGTCACTTCCGGGACTGGCGGGTCCACACCGGGAGCGGGCATCCTCCGGAGGTGAATCTTCCTCGGGGCTGGTGGCAGGATGGCGATGGGCTGTTCGCCGGCGGCTTCTGCAGGCAGGTCCTCAGGGGTTGGTGGATCGGGCTCTGCTGCCGGTGTCAGTAGCAGCAGACCAAGCGGGGGAGCAGCAGCAACCGGTATGGGCGGCGAGGGAGGCAACATATAGGGTCCTGGAGTCCCTGCCCTTTATCTGCTCGGTCACATGTCACAGAATCTTCACCCTCCCCCCCTTGGTCTTTTGCCGACACTTCTTTTTCTTTTTGCTGGAAGTCTCGTTTTTTGACTTCCGGCTCACTTTCTGGCTGTGATCCCAGGGTACGTGGCTTCAGCTTTTGCGCCCTTTATGCGGAGAAGAAGACTCTGGCGGGAATCTTCGTGCCAAAAGATGGCGGCAAGATGGCGGATTCCAAAAACTTTACAACGGATCCCCGCTGACTGTCCGTACTAGACGCACTTCACTAGGTAAGTGAATGTGTAAGTATCCTGTTCGTGGGGCGTGGCCTGGACAGCAATGTGAGGAGACGTGTCTGTGGAGCTCTCCTGCAAACACCTATGATAAATACCTGAACACCGCTGTTATCACTGCCTCAGCCGGCTGTCTGGAAGATAAAGTGGTGGGGACTTGTCTGGGGTGAGTCTGGTGGATGCAGAGCGGTGCCATGGTCCGTCGCAGGCAAAAAGATACTGGAGGCGGGAAAGTCCCCAGCTCTCAAGATGGTGCCATGATAAGGCAGGAAGCTGAGAAAGCTAATGCAGCCTGTCAGCAGAGGATGCAGATTGCGGCAAGGCTGGAGAAGTTTGCCTGGACTCCAGAGAAATCACTTCAGCATATAGATAACAGAGGTGAGAAAGGAGAGGAGGGGGAAGACAATGCCAGCTCTGATGAGATGGGGGATGGTGAAGAGCAGCAAGATAATACAGGAGAGGTGGAGAAAGCACATAGTGCAGAGGAGGCTACAGAAAACCCCACTTTAAAGGATGTTTTTGCAGTGGTGTCTTTTTGTAAAGAAGCTCTGACTACCCTGACAAAGCAAGTTAAGGGATTACAGGCAGAGGTTGCTGGCATTAAGAAAGACCTCAAAAAAGCAGACCTGAGAACAGGAGCTGTGGAGGAAAGAGTGGGGATAACAGAGGATCATATTACAAAACTACAAAAGTCTGAAAAAACATTTGCACAGCAGATAGCTGAAATCATGGCAAAAAATGATGATTTAGAGAATCGCTCTAGAAGGAATAACATCAGGATTGTCGGCATCCCTGAGAAAGCGGAAGGAAGAAACCCCACTGAATATGTAGAAGACTGGCTTAGGGAAAAAATTGGTGCTAATGTCTTATCCAAGCTCTATGCCGTGGAACATGCACACAGAGTCCCGATGCAGCCACAACCAGCAGGCAGGGGCCCTCGCACTATGCTAGCCAAGCTCCTCAACTACAGGGACAGGGACACTATACTGCGAAAGGCAAGAGACATGGAGGATCTTATGATTGACGGCCAGAGAATTTCCATATACCCGGACTACTCCATTTCTGTTCAAAAGCTACGTATGACTTTTACTGGAGTAAAGAGGCGCCTGCGAGAGATTGGGGTGCAATACTCAATGATGTTCCCGGCAAAGCTAAGAGTGACGGCGTTGGAGCGGGTGCACTTTTTTACAACTCCGGAGGAAGCCATGCAGTGGTTGGACGCAAATGAAAAGCGGATCCGTTTGAAGGAATGAGCTGACTGTCTGAAACTGAAGTGTGTTGGAGAAGGCCAGCTGAGGCTCTACGACATCCTTAGGAGCTTACAGGGGACCCTTCTTGTTTTTTCTTTCTTTTCTCCCCCTTTTTTTTCCTCCTTCCCTTTGGGATTTTGGTAGTATGCAGGGGGAATGCGAAGGGTTTGATGTGAGCTTGCAGGACATGGGGACTGCCTAATTAGGCGCGGTGGTGTTTACAATTTGAGATTCCAGTTTAATTACTGTTTGCCATTTTACTGTTATATTGGTTGAGTGGAATATGATTATACATAGAAAGGGTGGGAGTGGAGAATTGTTGGAAAAGGGACGAGTTTCAAAATGTGTCTAAGAGGGGAAGGTGAGGGAGGTGGGGGGAATTTAGTAGGGATTATGGACCAGGTTTGGAAAACCCGATGCTTCACGGGAGTACTCAAAAACAGGAAGTGGTGGGGAGCAGGAGGGGAGGGGAGCAGGGGGGGAGGGGGGAAAGGGGTAGGGTAGAGGCAGCATGGGGAGATACTACAAGGTTTGATGGTTTTACTGGGTGGGATAATGGGGGATAGAATTAAGGTGTTGAGTTGGAATATTAGAGGGTTATCAGATAGGTCTAGGAGAGCGGCAATAATTAAATATGTTCAAGACCAGAACCCGTCAGTAATATGTCTACTAGAAACGCATCTAACAAAGGAGACAACACATGTTTTAAATAGGAGATGGGTGCAGAAGGCCTATCATTCCACCTTTTCCAACTATGCAAGGGGTGTATCACTGCTGATCCATAACTCTGTGCAATATGAAGAGACAGAAGTGTATGTGGATAAAGAGGGACAGTGTGTGGCCGTCAAGTGTAAAATATTTGACAAACTCATGTGTATAGCTGCAATATATATACCACCTCCATATATGTGCACCAAACTAAGGGAGATAAGGGAGTTCTCTGAGAAGGGGGGAGTAATCCCTTTTTTACTGGTGGGGAACTTCAATAATGTGATAGATCTGTACTGGGATAGGAGTAGTAGACCTCCAGGTATTCAGGATAGTTGTATGACTTCGTTTGGCACTCTTATTGGGGAACTTGGAATGGTGGATGCCTGGCGAGTGAGGAATGGGAGGGTATCCTGCTTCTCTTGTTATTCGGCTTCACATAACACTCTGTCCCGCATTGACATGGCACTAGCTAGTGATCTGATGGATGCAATGATAGGCGAAGTGCAATATCTGACAAGAGTGATTTCAGATCATAGCCCAATTCTAGTGTCCATACAACGGGGGATCCTGACAGGGGGAAGGAGGGGAAGCTTCATCCAGCATGGATCCGTCATATTAATATGGGGAATATAGAACGGGATCTCGGGGAATTCTTTATCCACAACGAGGGTAGCACTGGTCCCCTGGTGGTATGGGATGCGATGAAGGCATACCTCAGGGGGCTCCTGTTCAGGGATATCTGTAAACGTAAAACACAGACGAGGCAGCATGAGAAAGATAGCCTGGAGGCCTTAGATAAGGCAGAGATGGAAGCAATTCGGAGTAATACTACGGACGCGAAGCAAAATCTTAGGCAGGCGCATGAACAGTTTAATAAGATGCTTTTGGAGAAGGCAGTAAAGAAGCAGGCATTCCAAAAATTGCATTTTTATGAGGAGGGAGAAAAAGTTGGTCATCTATTATCGGTCATAGCTGTAGCTCAAAGGAGTAGTTCATTTGTGCATGGTATGGACACGGTGGAGGGGACACAGGTCACTGAGGTTGAGGAGATCCTTGGGGTCTTTAAAGATTTATATCGCACACTATATTCTTCTAGCGGAGAGATGAGGGTGGAAGAGGTGGACTCATTTCTTGAGCGAGGTGAGCTTCCGGTGTTGTCTGTGGCGGATAGAGATAAACTGGAGTCACCAGGACTGGAGGGCGCTCTGCATGGAATGAGCAATGACAAGGCACCGGGAGCAGACGGGCTACCGGTTGAAATTTATAAACAGAAGAAATCCTATTACCCAAACTATTGAAAGTCTTTGAGGTGGCGGAGGGGGAAGGTGTATTGCCTGGATCTATGAGAGAAGCAATAATAGTAGTAATTCCTAAGGAGGATAAAAATCCGAGACTTCCAGACTCATATAGACCAATCTCGTTATTAACTGCGGACGTGAAGCTTCTGGCTAAGGTGTTGTCAAACCGGCTGACTGGAGTTATATCTAACCTAATACATATGGACCAATCAGGGTTCATGGCCAATAGGTCGACAGCTGCTAATATCAGGAGATTATAACTTAATCTACAGTTGCCGCCTGACAACCCTGGCCGGAGGGTGATCGCTTCGCTAGATGCTCAGAAAGCATTCGATAGTGTTGAGTGGGGGTATCTGTGGAAAGTGTTGTAACATATGGGTTTTGGCCCACGGTTTGTAAAGTGGGTGCAGCTGTTGTATAATAGGCCTACTGCTAAAGTTAGAGTTAATGGTATGACCTCCTCAGCGTTTGAGTTGCACCGGGGAACGAGACAGGGCTGCCCACTATCGCCGCTCCTATTTGCTATTGCAGTAGAGCCTCTGGGGGCGGCTATTAGGAAATCGAAGGAGATCCATGGATTTAGGTATGGGCATTTAGAGGAGAAAATAGCTCTTTATGCTGACGATTTATTACTTTTATTGGGGGATCCTTCAGCCTCATTGGATCATGCCATGCAGATAATAGAGAAATTTGGAGAAGTTTCGGGACTGACCATTAATTTGTCTAAATCGAGCCTCTTTAAAGTGGATGGGGAAGTAACCTGGACAAATGATGATACTGGGGCTAACAAATTGAAGAGTGTGGACGAATTTAAATATCTAGGTGTCCAGATATCTCTGCCAGTAGAAAAATACATACAGGTGAACTTATGGCCGCTTCTTAAAAAAATTGAGAGCCAAAGTGGATGCCTGGAACAAGCCACATTTGTCAGTTGTTGGAAGGGTTAATTTACTAAAGATGGTAGTAATGCCTAAACTCCTATACATACTGCACCATGCCCCTGTTTGTATTTCAAAGAAAAGATTTAAAGGGATAAACTTGCTGTTTAGGGACCTGGTGTGGGGTAAAAAGCAGCCTAGGGTGCGATTAGAGACTTTACAAAGGCCGAAAGATGAGGGGGGTCTAGCAATCCCAAATCCGGAATTGTATTATATGGCGGCGCAATGTCAACACCTCAGGGGGTGGTCTGATCGAGAGAAAGATGGGGGCATTAAAGAAGTGCTGGAATATATAGTGGGTAGAAGTCCATTGGTAATGGGACTAGAGGATGGTGCGGTGGGGATCTTGGGTGGAACGTCTCCTACAATGGCACTTATAAACAAGACCTGGGATAGGCTGAAAAGGGTGAGAGGGGTGACCCGGTTAACTAAGTTTACACCTATCTGGGATAACAGTAATCTCCCGGAGATTCAGAAAATGGAGAATATTGACGAATGGAGACGTAGGGGTGTAATATACATGCATCAGATATTGGACGGGGGAATTTTGAAATTGTTCCCACAGTTACAGAGTGAGTTTCCGGCGTCTGGCTGGCTCCACTACAGTCAATTAAAACATGCGATTGCAGCCTAAGCGGCTAAACAAAATGTGGACATACAGACTGACCTGGTACTGGAGTATGTGTGTAAGGGGGGAGGAAGCACTAAAGGGATCATTTCTGACACGTATAAAGATATATTACATACCTTTCTTTTAGACTACCCAATTAAAACTAAATCTAAATGGGAGGAGGAAGTTGGGCCGATAACGGAGGAGGTGTGGGAGAGTATCTTAGAGTATGTCCCTAAACTTTCCATGAGCGAACCGGCCAGACTATCTCACCTATACGTGATTCACCGGGTATATAGGTCTCCCTTACTGATGTTTAAAATGGGGTTGAAAAGGAATTCGGAGTGTCCGAGGTGTCAGGGATCTGACGCAGGTATTTTTCATATGATGTGGTCTTGTCCGAGACTGGTCTCCTTTTGGACTAAGGTTATCCACAAGATAGGAAGAACATATGGGTGTGTCCTTCCCAGGGAACCATTGCTATGCATATTGGGATATGTTGAGGAGCTTGGGGTGGAAAATACTATGAAAATTGCCATTGCTAGCCTGCTGTATGCGGCAAGAAAGCTGATCGCCAGGTCCTGGATTAAAAAAGACCCCCCGACCAGGGGAGAGTACATTAAAAGGGTGAAATGTAGTCTTCAGCTGGAATAGGGAGTGTATGAAAGAAGGGGGAATGTTAAAATGTTTGAGAAGCTATGGTCTCCTTGGCTGCAATGTGAATAGGACGAGTGATGGACCAGTAAACTGGTCTGGGACCGGGATAGCCTTCGGAGACCTCTGATGTGTGTGTTTTGTTTTATTTGTGTTACTAGTAGTTCCTCCTGCACGTCGGAATGAACGGGATGGTTGCTATACTGCAGTTGGAGGGTATTCTAAGTGTGTACTAAATGGGATGTAGTATCGGGGAGAAGTGTTGCTGCCGGGGTGGGGGAGTTAAAGGGGTAATAGATGTGATAAACTTAATTTGGATGCTGATTTGTTATTCTGTTGTATGTATTCTGTTTTAATAAAAAAGTATCTGATTTAAAAAAAAAAAAGTATCCTGTTCGTGACGCCAGAAGAGTCGATGTGTACCGCCCCGTGCTCGGCGGCAACCGAGCCGCTCAGATCTGGACTCGCCGGGTGGTGGCTCGAGCGTCTCCGGACCCGGGGGCCCCGAGGTCCACTTTGATCTGAAAGGGGCTGGCGGTTTTAGGGGACGTAAGTGTACGGCCAGAGCCGTGTTTGAGTTTGTGATGCCACCCACGAGTTGTGGTGAAGGTAGACACCACCGCTGAGGTTACTGGGCACCCGGGGGAAGATGTTACGCAGCAAGATGTTAACCCCTCCGTGGGCAGGGGTAGTGGCCCTGGGACCCGTTGGGGTTTGTTGGGCGGTGCAGGGAAGTGCGCGGCCGGAGGGCACTGTTGTACTAACGATTAGTAACACACACGAGTCTCTGGTAAACCAAGTTGATGGTGGTCGGTGCCCGCAGCTGGCAGTGTCTGGTCCCCCACCCGGTTGGTGGTCTCTGCCTTTCTCCTGCATCGTGTTATGTATTTGTGGGTTACCTGCGCTTCAGCGTTGGAAGTCTGCTCCCCGGCTTTGTGGATTTCGGGAGAGCCCTTTTGCCTGCAGACGCTGGCCCGTGGGATCTCTCTGCCTGTGCAGTGGCTTTCTATCCCCCTCGTTGGGCTGTTGTCTTCAGTCGGCACTTTGGGTGGGAAAGGACCTAGAGTCCAGACCGCAATCAGTTAATTAACTCAGTCCAGTGGCTTCTGGACCTCGTTTCGGGGTCTGAGTACCCCCCTTTGTGCTCCGGTTTCCGAGTCGGTTCCCCGGGTCGGTACTGGCGGGCCACTACGGTTCCACTGAGCCGTTTTACCGGCTCCTGCAGGCTGAGGCCACCGTATGCCTCCTAGCCAAAGGTGCCCGGGCTCCAACCCTGGCACCTGTCAGACTCATTCCCTCCATTCCACTCTCAAACTACACTCCAAACTGATCTGACTGTCAGACTCAACTGACAAAACTCAACTGCCTTGTGTTTTCCTGCCTCAGGCTGTCTGAACTCCTCAGTGGGCATGGCCAACCGCCTGGCTCCACCCCCTGGTGTGTCCATCCAGCCTTGAGGGAGGTGACTAGGTTTTAATGGTTGGTTGATGACACGTTTTTAGGGGACAGGTGTTGTGCGGGGCTCTACCTGTGACTACCTGGTTAGTCCAGGGTGTCACATGCGCACGTTGCGTTTTTTCCCGCGTTAACGCTGCATTTTGAACTGCAGCGTTTTAGTGCCAAATTGCATGCGTTCTGCTTCCCCAGCATAGTCTATGAGAAGTTCGAAAATTCAATGCGCATGCTGCGTTTTTAAACGCAGTGTTTTGGATGCCAAAAATTGCTGCGGAAAAAAAACCAGCATGTCACGTCTTTTGTGCGTTGTAGCTACGTTCTCCACCCATTGAAATCAATGATGTGGGTCAAAACGCAACCAAAATGCACTTGGACTGCATTTTTGTTGCATTGCGCATGCTTTTTTACAAGCAAAACGCAGGTCTTTTCAGTCTCTCTCTGTCGTTGTCGGTCAATCTCCCTCTGTCTGTCAGTTGGTCTCTTTCTCTGTCAGTTGGTCGCTCTGTCTGTGTGTTGTGTGTGTGTCTCTCTCTCTCTGTCCGTCGGTGTATCTCTCTCTCTCTCTCTCTGTCCGTCGGTCGTTCTCTCCCCCTCTCTCATACCCACCGATCCCCGATCACCAGCACGGCGATGCTCGGCTTTCACAAAGCTCCGGCGGCTTTTCCTCTTTTGAAAATGCCAGCCGCTCATTATTCAATCTCGTATTCCCAGCTTTCCCTGCCCACCGGCGCCTATGATTGGTTGCAGTCAGACATGCCCCCACTCTGAGTGACAGCTGTCTCACTGCAAACAATCACAGCTGCCGGTGGGCGGGTCTATATCGTGCAGTAAAATAAATAAATAAATAATTTAAAAAAAAAAAACGACGTGCGGTCCCCCCCAATTTTGATACCAGCGAAGGTAAATTTAACATAAATCCCTATCTAAAACTTAACATTTATTGATAAATATATAAAAGGTTCAAAACCACAATACACTTAGATAAAACAGCCCGGTGCACAGAAGAGAGAGGGAAACTCAGTCCCTACAATATCCACTCCCTCCTGTGCCCTACCTAGCGGTGGAGGTTGGCACCCTAAAGGTTTGATGTGGCACCCCCACTCACCGAAGACTGTCCCTGCTATGACCCTGTGAACCCCTAAGGTCAAAGATTAAGTGCAGTGCGCAATTATAAAGTGATAACGTGCAATGTGCAACAAATGGGGTTCACAATAACCTCCTCCAGATTCCAGAGGTCACCAGTGTTCTCAGAGAGAACCTATACATTAGCAGGGAGAAAAATCACTTAGCTTAATTCTTCCTCATGTCTCAACGCGTTTCCCCAATCCTTGGTTCATCAGGAGGCCGATAAATTAATGTAGATACACCAGTAGCAGCTACCATGCTGCCAGATATTTATGATACTAAGGGGTCAACAGGCTGATGAAACTGCCTTATAACCACACAGGTGTCCTAAAATCCCGGATCTTATCCAATAACTTTCATGATCTCCTGATTACTCCCACCTCTCAAGATGATTAGCTCCCGCACTCCTCCATGTTCAGTATCGGGTTCACCCTGTTACTTCCGCGTTCCACCGTGGAACGCAAAAAACATCCGGTCCAAGATAAGTTCAAATTCCTGTTGAAAGTGAAAAAATTATGTCGCAGGATGAAGTTCATAAGATCAACCATAAAGACATTTTGCCTATTACATTCTCTATTCCGGTGTCGAGATAGTGCTGCATTGCTTCCATCCCCTTCTCATGTGGGATGCTGCTGTATAAAGCCTCCACGTCTATGGAATTCAGCAGTACATCCCTATCAACTGACACCCCATCCAACTTTCTCAACAGGTCCATCATGTCTCTCGTAAATGATGGTAAGGAGTCAACGAATGGGCGTAGGATTCTATCCACATATATCCCACAATTCTGAGTCAGGGATCCTATCCCAGATACAATCGGACGTCCATTGAGGATCTCCAACCTTTTGTGTACTTTTGGCAGGGAGTAAAATGTCACCGGGTGTACAGGTTTGAGAAATATTTACTTTAGGGTGCCAACCTCCACGGCTAGGTAGGCACAGGAGGTAGTGGATATTGTAGGGACTGAGTTTCCCTCTCTCTTCTGTACACCGGGCTGTTTTATCTAAGTGTATTGTGGTTTTGAACCTTTTATATATTTATCAATAAATGTTAAGTTTTAGATAGGTTTGTGTGAAATTTAACATAAATCCCTATTAACCAGCGAAGCTAAAGCCACACGGCTGAAGGCTGCTATTCTCAGCATGGGGAGCTCCACATTATGGGGAGCCCCCCAGCCTAAAAATATCAGCCAGCAGTCGCCCGAAATTGCCGCATCCATTAGATGCGACAGTCCCGGGACTCTACCCGGCTCATCCCGAATTGCCCTGGTGTGGTGGCAATCGAGGTAATAAGGAGTTAATGGCAGCAGCCCATAGCTGCCACTAAGTCCTAGGTTAATCATGGCAGGCGTCTCCCCGAGATACCTTCCATGATTAACCTGTAAGTTAAAGAAAATTAACACATGCACTCAAAAAATCCTTTATTTGGAATAAGACAAAAAAAACCCCACCCTCTTTCCCCACTTTATTAACCCCTAAATACCCATCCAGGTCCGGCGTAATCCACATGACGTCCCACGACGCTCTCAGCTCTGATGCATGAAGCTGACAAGAGCGGCCACAGACCACGACCTCTCTCTATCAGCTCCACGCATCAAAACTGAAGTGAGCCGCGCGATCAGCGATGACGTCAGTCAAGTTACCCCCTGGATCCTCCAACTGTGACAGCAAGTCGCCCAAGTGACTGAAGTGAGCTGCGCGATCAGCAATGACGTCACAGGTGAGTTGCGGTCACGGGTGGAGGACTCTAGCTGGTCGCGGGTAACCTGAGTGACGGCAGCGCTAATCGCGCTGCTCACTTCAGTCACTCAGGGGATTTGCGGTCACCGGTGAGTCCTTCACGGGTGACCGCTAATCAGGACGCAACACACAGACATAGCCGCGGGATGACAAGGAAGACGGGTGAAGTTCATCCGAGTTAATTCTCATCGCGCGACTCTGTGTCTGCTTTCAGCGGACATGTAGCAGAGCTGAATTGCCGGAGAAACGCACTGTCAAAAATACATCCTAAACGCATGCAAAACGCATGGAAAATGCATCCAAAATGCATGTGTTGTGGATGTATTTTTTTTTTTTTACAAACGCAGTGTCCAGTCTGCCAGAGGGTGCGTTCTTTTCCGCACTGCACAGAACGCAACGAGCAGACATACCCTGAGTCTAGTGGAGAGTGTCCTTTTAGTGCGCCCTATATATAATTTGTTACACGGGCATTTTATAGCATAAATAACTCCCTTTGTAGAACAAGATATAGGGTCCTTCATTTAAAGGTTTTATTGCCCCTGGTGTTAGTGAATGTTTGTATTAACTGCCTAATTATGCCTGTTTGTTTGCAGCAAGAGCAAAAACCACAGGGCAGAAAACCTATAGAACAGGGTTTGCTATTTTTGGGAATATGGCCATTAGTGTTTTCCCTAGCTACAGTTGGGGCAATACGATTACCCAATGACTCAGCTTTCTGGAAAATAAACCGGGGGTGTTTAGGTAAAAAGCTGCCTATTCATTTATCCTGAATAAGAATGTGCCAGTGACGATTGATAATTTTTTTGAAGAGTTTATGATTGCTATGGAATTTAATGATAAAGGGTAGGTCAGTAATTTGATTTTGGATAGTTGGGGTGTTGTTCAGAATTGGTTTACTATTTAACAGTTTAGATCTAGGCATAGTGTCTACTGCCTGGATGGTTTGCTCCAGGCGTTTGGTATCATACCCCTTGTCAATGAACAGATTTTTAAGATGGGTGGCTTAAAGTATATAGTCTTCAGTTTGTTGTTCAGTAAAGGCCGCTTTACACGCTGCGATCTCGCTAGCGAGATTGCTAGCGTGCGTACCCGTCCCCATCGTTTGTGCGCCACGGGCAAATCGCTGCCCATGGCGCACAAAATCGCGCGGACCCGTCACACTACTTACCTGCCTAGCGATGTCGCTGTGACCAGCAAACCGTCTCCTTTCTAAGGGGGCGGTTCGTTCGGCGTCACAGCGACGTCACTAAGCGGCCACCCAATCAAAGCAGAGGGGCGGAGATGAGCGGGACGAACATCTCGCCCACCTCCTTCCTTCCTCATTGCGGGCGGCCGCAGGTAAGGTGAGGTTTCTCGTTCCTGCGGTGTCACACATGTGTGCTGCCGCAGGAACGATGAACAACATCATACCTGCAGCAGCAACGATAATTGGGAATAGGGGAGCATGTAAACGATAAACGATTTTGCACGGTTTGGCGACGATTTACGATCGCACGTAGGTGTCACACACAACGGCATCGCTAATAATAATAATAATAAAGTTTTATTTCTATAGCGCCAACATATATAGTTACATAGTTACATAGTTACTAAGGTTGAAAAAAAGACCTAGGTCCATCTAGTTCAACCTTCCTCCACCAGTTCTACACCTGGTCACCAAGTCATTTATAACCAACAATGTTTTGTGTAGTGAGGAAATCATCCAGCCCTTTTTTAAAAGCTGTTATAGTATCTGCCATTACTACCTCTTGTGGTAGTGTATTCCACAGTCTGACCGCTCTAACTGTAAAGAACCCCTTCCTATTTAGCTGCCGGAATTGCTTTTCTTCCACTTGCAGTGAGTGTCCCCTGGTCCTTAGTATTGTCTTTGGAAGAAATAAGTCATGTGCCAGTCCTTTATATTGACCACACATGTATTTATACATATAAATGAGATCTCCTCTGAGACGTCTTTTTTCTAAGCTAATCTTATCTAACTTTTTCAACCTCTCATCATATGGGAGGCCTTCCATCCCTTGTAGTAGTCTAGTTGCCTGCCTTTGAACTGACTCTAACTTCTGAATGTCCTTTTTAAAATGTGGAGCCCAAAACTGGATCCCATATTCCAGATGTGGCAGTACAAGTGATTTATAGAGGGGTAACAATACGTTGGGATCACGGGATCAAATCTCTCTTTTTATACACCGTAGAATCTTGTTTGCTTTTGCAGCTGCTGCTTGACATTGAGTGCTGCTGCTCAGCTTATTTGTAATGAGAATACCCAAGTCCTTCTCCTGATCTGTAGTCCCAAGTTTACTTCCATTTAATGTATATGCAGTTATAGGATTACTCCGTCCTAGGTGCATTACTTTACATTTATCAACATTAAATCTCATTTGCCAAGTATCTGCCCATTCTGACATCTTATCCAGATCTTTTTGTAATATTGTACTATCAAGGTCAGTTTTTAATATCCTACATAGTTTGGTGTCATCAGCAAAGTCTGACACTTTACTATCAATCCCATCCACAAGGTCATTAATAAGATTAAAAAGAATTGGTCCTAGCACAGATCCCTGCGGCACCCCACTGCTGACTATAGTCCATTTAGAGAATATACCATTTATGACTACTCTTTGTTTCCTATCTTTTAGCCAATTCCTTACCCAGTTGCATATAGTTTCCCCTAGTCCTTGCTTCTGGAGCTTTAGTATAAGGCTATTATGTGGTACAGTATCAAATGCCTTTTCAAAGTCCAAATAAATCACATCAGCTGCATTACCAATATCCAGGTTTGAACTTACCCCCTCATAGAACCTGTATGAAAAAAGGGGGGGGTGTTGTGTAACTAATCATATAACCCTTTAAAAATCTTGAATTTTATTGATACTTATTTAAAATCCACAACCTTTGTGCAAATACAATGTGAAATAAAGAGGGAAGAAGGTAAGATGCTTACCCTTTACAATAGCCCTCCCTCCTGTCCACTACCTACCGCGGGGGTCGGCACCCTGATAGCTACGAAAATGGCGCCCCCACTCTGCGGTGGCTGACCCTGTAATGTCCCTAAGAAAGCCCTCAAATAGATGATAAAAAACAGATAAAGTCAAGGGTCACAGACAGGGTACACTCATCCTTCAGTGGACAGAAAGATTGGGACAACACACATGAACACCTGGTTCAGACCACCTCTAAAGTCATTGGTGATTCCGGGGTAATCGTACAGACCGCAGATAGCAGATACATTAGGTGTATAGTCCTATATAACCCCAAAAGGCAATGTCTGTAGCAAATGCATGCATTAGATGCCGAAACGTAAGCCTAGGTATGCACAGTAATAAACATTAAGGTGCTTAGTGAAATAAAGTGTGCAGACTAATGAACACACCCTGGCCTCCGATGCTGGCTCTTACATACGGCCGGTTTGCTCCTGCACAAAATAAATCAGCGCATACCCAGTGCAACTGCCTAGGAACAACCAAATATGATCATTGAGGTTGGTCAAAAATAAAACACATCAAACACTTATCGTGTGAGGAGGGTTCATGTGTGAGTCCCAGAATCGCCCTGGTTCCGCCTCTACGCGTTTCTCCGGACACGGATCATCAGGAGGCTTGATACAAGGCTTTGCCAACCGGTTTCAGGACAGCATGATGTCAGGATAAAGGGGGAGAGCCGATACACTTGGTTCTCCTTTTAAACCCTGCCGGTAGTGGGCCACCTCCATCCCCAGCCAAACAGCCCGTCCCCCCTCCCCTCCCCCATATGCCCAAGCACGCCCCCCATCACAGCATGCCTAGCCCTCATGATGTAATATTACAACAAAATCCCTTTTCAGATGTTAAATCCCTCCAGCAATATGTACAGTAGAAGGGCGCGTGATTATCGCACCGGTGAACCACATGATTTGTCCTGTTCACAGACCATCTATTTTGGAATCATACATACTAGCAAGATGCCTCTGGGAACGCCCCCTGATGCATTCCATGGTGTGACGCCGCTTGCGTTCCACGATCGGAACGTCAGGCGGAACCGGAAGTGACGTCACTGCCCGAAACCGGAAGTGACGTCAGTGGCCGAAACCGGAAGTGACGTCACGCGGTTACATACGGCCGGATGCATGGGCGGGGAACAGCAAAAGCATACCCGCCCCACAATAGATGTCATCCCTCAACCACTCCCACAATGGGATGCTATAACTTATTAATGGAGAGGCGGGGGAAAGATATATTACCCCCAGATTCTAATGGGCATCTTAGATTCTCAAAATTTACTTTCATATATAATCCTGCTTTAACCTGGGGACATCCTGTATATACATACAGGCTATACTTATAAAAACCCAGGGGTCGCATTAATGACCATATGCTATAACGTCACACCACCAAATTTACATCGAGAGAGCACCATCAGATAAACAGGGATATCCAGGAAACAGGGACAGATATGCAGGATTGGGGGAACACGCCAGACACAGGAGGGTGGGGGGGGGGGGGCGAAAGGCAAAGGGACGGAGCACCCACTCCAGCACCAATCTGAATCCATTACACATATGAACATGTGCGTTAGGTCAATATTACCTCCCTATAACGGGATTCGGGCCAGCCAACTCCAGGAACCCCTTTGCCTTTCGCCCCCCCCCCCCCCCTCCTGTGTCTGGCGTGTTCCCCCAATCCTGCATATCTGTCCCTGTTTCCTGGATATCCCTGTTTATCTGATGGTGCTCTCTCGATGTAAATTTGGTGGTGTGACGTTATAGCATATGGTCATTAATGCGACCCCTGGGTTTTTATAAGTATAGCCTGTATGTATATACAGGATGTCCCCAGGTTAAAGCAGGATTATATATGAAAGTAAATTTTGAGAATCTAAGATGCCCATTAGAATCTGGGGGTAATATATCTTTCCCCCGCCTCTCCATTAATAAGTTATAGCATCCCATTGTGGGAGTGGTTGAGGGATGACATCTATTGTGGGGCGGGTATGCTTTTGCTGTTCCCCGCCCATGCATCCGGCCGTATGTAACCGCGTGACGTCACTTCCGGTTTCGGCCACTGACGTCACTTCCGGTTTCGGGCAGTGACGTCACTTCCGGTTCCGCCTGACGTTCCGATCGTGGAACGCAAGCGGCGTCACACCATGGAATGCATCAGGGGGCGTTCCCAGAGGCATCTTGCTAGTATGTATGATTCCAAAATAGATGGTCTGTGAACAGGACAAATCATGTGGTTCACCGGTGCGATAATCACGCGCCCTTCTACTGTACATATTGCTGGAGGGATTTAACATCTGAAAAGGGATTTTGTTGTAATATTACATCATGAGGGCTAGGCATGCTGTGATGGGGGGCGTGCTTGGGCATATGGGGGAGGGGAGGGGGGACGGGCTGTTTGGCTGGGGATGGAGGTGGCCCACTACCGGCAGGGTTTAAAAGGAGAACCAAGTGTATCGGCTCTCCCCCTTTATCCTGACATCATGCTGTCCTGAAACCGGTTGGCAAAGCCTTGTATCAAGCCTCCTGATGATCCGTGTCCGGAGAAACGCGTAGAGGCGGAACCGGGGCGATTCTGGGACTCACACATGAACCCTCCTCACACGATAAGTGTTTGATGTGTTTTATTTTTGACCAACCTCAATGATCATATTTGGTTGTTCCTAGGCAGTTGCACTGGGTATGCGCTGATTTATTTTGTGCAGGAGCAAACCGGCCGTATGTAAGAGCCAGCATCGGAGGCCAGGGTGTGTTCATTAGTCTGCACACTTTATTTCACTAAGCACCTTAATGTTTATTACTGTGCATACCTAGGCTTACGTTTCGGCATCTAATGCATGCATTTGCTACAGACATTGCCTTTTGGGGTTATATAGGACTATACACCTAATGTATCTGCTATCTGCGGTCTGTACGATTACCCCGGAATCACCAATGACTTTAGAGGTGGTCTGAACCAGGTGTTCATGTGTGTTGTCCCAATCTTTCTGTCCACTGAAGGATGAGTGTACCCTGTCTGTGACCCTTGACTTTATCTGTTTTTTATCATCTATTTGAGGGCTTTCTTAGGGACATTACAGGGTCAGCCACCGCAGAGTGGGGGCGCCATTTTCGTAGCTATCAGGGTGCCGACCCCCGCGGTAGGTAGTGGACAGGAGGGAGGGCTATTGTAAAGGGTAAGCATCTTACCTTCTTCCCTCTTTATTTCACATTGTATTTGCACAAAGGTTGTGGATTTTAAATAAGTATCAATAAAATTCAAGATTTTTAAAGGGTTATATGATTACCCCTCATAGAACCCCAACAGGTTGGTTAGACACGACTTATCTTTCATGAATCCATGCTGTTTGTCAGTTATCATATTATTTTCTGCAATATATTTTTGCATGTCATCCCTTAAAATGCCCTCAAAAACTTTGCATACTACTGATGTCAGGCTTACTGGACGGTAGTTGCCTGGATCTACCCTCTTACCTTTCTTAAATATCGGTACCACATCAGCAATCCTCCAATCCTAAGGCACCAACCCTATTACAAGAGAAAAAAAACAACCTCCACTCAAAAATATTATGTATTGCAAAGTGTGCACAGTACCAACATTCCAAGCTGTACTATTGAAAAAATGAGATTTTTGGCAAAAAATTGCAATTTTTCGAGCCACCCCGCCAACGTCACGGCAAATCTCCTGGGGCAGTCCTAACACTAAAATATTTTTATTTAAAGTGTGCCATGTGGCCTCACATATGCAAAATTAGGACTGCACAGCACGTACCTTGTGCTTTTCAGTCACCGTCTCCATGACTGATTCATGGTTGTGGGCGGGACAGGCCCGAGCACATGCTGCTTAGAATAAATAGCCAGTGGACGGGGTTGGATGGCCAGTGTGAACAGCCACCAACCGCCAAAAATCAGGACAGATGGAAAAATAAACATGAGGTGCACTGCAAGATGAGAATCAACTGGGACCCTATATAACAAGAAAAAACAGCATAAAAACAACCTCCACTCAAAAATATTATGTATTGCAAAGTGTGCACAGTACCAACATTCCAAGCTGTACTATTGAAAAAATGAGATTTTTGGCAAAAAATTGCAATTTTTCGAGCCACCCCGCCAACGTCACGGCAAATCTCCTGGGGCAGTCCTAACACTAAAATATTTTTATTTAAAGTGTGCCATGTGGCCTCACATATGCAAAATTAGGACTGCACAGCACGTACCTTGT
Organism: Anomaloglossus baeobatrachus; assembly: GCF_048569485.1. NCBI lineage: Eukaryota > Metazoa > Chordata > Amphibia > Anura > Aromobatidae > Anomaloglossus > Anomaloglossus baeobatrachus. The sequence continues at coordinate 451,392,940 of NC_134353.1, read as the reverse complement.
GCTTTTCAGTCACCGTCTCCATGACTGATTCATGGTTGTGGGCGGGACAGGCCCGAGCACATGCTGCTTAGAATAAATAGCCAGTGGACGGGGTTGGATGGCCAGTGTGAACAGCCACCAACCGCCAAAAATCAGGACAGATGGAAAAATAAACATGAGGTGCACTGCAAGATGAGAATCAACTGGGACCCTATATAACAAGAAAAAACAGCATAAAAACAACCTCCACTCAAAAATATTATGTATTGCTAAGTGTGCACAGTACCAACATTCCAAGCTGTACTATTGAAAAAATGAGATTTTTGGCAAAAAATTGCAATTTTTCGAGCCACCCCGCCAACGTCACGGCAAATCTCCTGGGGCAGTCCTAACACTAAAATATTTTTATTTAAAGTGTGCCATGTGGCCTCACATATGCAAAATTAGGACTGCACAGCACGTACCTTGTGCTTTTCAGTCACCGTCTCCATGACTGATTCATGGTTGTGGGCGGGACAGGCCCGAGCACATGCTGCTTAGAATAAATAGCCAGTGGACGGGGTTGGATGGCCAGTGTGAACAGCCACCAACCGCCAAAAATCAGGACAGATGGAAAAATAAACATGAGGTGCACTGCAAGATGAGAATCAACTGGGACCCTATATAACAAGAAAAAACAGCATAAAAACAACCTCCACTCAAAAATATTATGTATTGCAAAGTGTGCACAGTACCAACATTCCAAGCTGTACTATTGAAAAAATGAGATTTTTGGCAAAAAATTGCAATTTTTCGAGCCACCCCGCCAACGTCACGGCAAATCTCCTGGGGCAGTCCTAACACTAAAATATTTTTATTTAAAGTGTGCCATGTGGCCTCACATATGCAAAATTAGGACTGCACAGCACGTACCTTGTGCTGATTTTTGGCGGTTGGTGGCTGTTCACACTGGCCATCCAACCCCGTCCACTGGCTATTTATTCTAAGCAGCATGTGCTCGGGCCTGTCCCGCCCACAACCATGAATCAGTCATGGAGACGGTGACTGAAAAGCACAAGGTACGTGCTGTGCAGTCCTAATTTTGCATATGTGAGGCCACATGGCACACTTTAAATAAAAATATTTTAGTGTTAGGACTGCCCCAGGAGATTTGCCGTGACGTTGGCGGGGTGGCTCGAAAAATTGCAATTTTTTGCCAAAAATCTCATTTTTTCAATAGTACAGCTTGGAATGTTGGTACTGTGCACACTTTGCAATACATAATATTTTTGAGTGGAGGTTGTTTTTATGCTGTTTTTTCTTGTTATATAGGGTCCCAGTTGATTCTCATCTTGCAGTGCACCTCATGTTTATTTTTCCATCTGTCCTGATTTTTGGCGGTTGGTGGCTGTTCACACTGGCCATCCAACCCCGTCCACTGGCTATTTATTCTAAGCAGCATGTGCTCGGGCCTGTCCCGCCCACAACCATGAATCAGTCATGGAGACGGTGACTGAAAAGCACAAGGTACGTGCTGTGCAGTCCTAATTTTGCATATGTGAGGCCACATGGCACACTTTAAATAAAAATATTTTAGTGTTAGGACTGCCCCAGGAGATTTGCCGTGACGTTGGCGGGGTGGCTCGAAAAATTGCAATTTTTTGCCAAAAATCTCATTTTTTTCAATAGTACAGCTTGGAATGTTGGTACTGTGCACACTTTGCAATACATAATATTTTTGAGTGGAGGTTGTTTTTATGCTGTTTTTTCTTGTTATATAGGGTCCCTATTACAAGAGAGTCTAAAAAGATGAGATACAGCGGTCTGTCAATTACGGAGCTCAATTCCGTCAATATTCGTGGATGAATGCCATCTGGCCCTGGGGATTTGTCAATGTTTAATTTACTCAATAAATGAGAGAAACTCTGGCACACTGAATGAAAATAAGAGAATAGAGATGGTTTTGATGCTTCAAATGTATATTTATTTGTGCAAGGATCAAAAAACATTTTTTAAAAATTTCATCCAACGTTTCGACCGCGTGTTTTACGGTCTTTATCAAGGATGGAATTTATCTAAGATAAAAAATCAGATGGTCAACATATATTGTGTACAATAACATACAAAATGATCTTTACAAAGCAAAAAACGTGCATAACTGATTACATAAGTCATATTGTCACCGAGACTTTTTTTGCAGAGAAATATACATTCCTGAACTATATGATAACATGACAAGATGTCTGGGTATAATCAAATCGCCTAAAGAAAAATTTAGGATTATACACGATATATTGAGCATAAAGTCGCAGACAAACACCCACCTAAATTCAAGATGAGTAGGATGAGTGATATTTGACAATTATTCGTCACAATGAATCAATGAATAGATACGCTTGAGATCCTGTACAAATAGTGAGAATATTATTTTAAACGACATACAATATAAGAAATGTTCAGAGGAACAAACTAAAGAAAATGACTATAGTGCGCACACAGAATATCTACCTTATGCATCAAAATTGATACGTAGTTGATAATGAAATCCGCTTTCATAAATGAGGCACCATGTAAGTCTGAATGAAGATATGCAGGATATTCTAGATGAATATACATGTGAGCAGGGCTGTATTTTGCCTTCGTGCTGCCCTAGGCACTTTAAGTGGTCGCGCCCCTTAGTGACAACGTAAAACTGAGTTTTCGCACACGACATCTGTTTAAGGCAGATCTACTCTGTAGCACACTTTAAAAAGTATCAATAAGAAACGAACCCCCCCCAATGGGAATCACCACAGGCACATCAAAACATAGCATGAGTATAAAATATTCCCACCACACCGTCCCCACTTATATACTGTGACTGTCACACTGCCCCTAATAAACTACACACTGCCCTCCCTTATAAACTACTGTATATCCACCACACCTTCCTCGATTATGAAATATGATCTGTACATTGTGAGGAGGGAGCAGCATGATGTGAGGACAATGTCCCATGCATGCTGCCCCCTCCTCACAATGTCCTATGCATGCTGCCCCCTCCTCACAATGTCCCATGCTTTCTGCCCCCTCCTCACAATGTCCCATGCATGCTGCCCCCTCCTCACAATGTCCCATGAATGCTGCCCCCTCCTCACAATGTCCCTTGCATGCTGCCCCCTCCTCACAATGTCCCATGCATGCTGCCCCCTCCTCACAATGTCCCATGCATGCTGCTCCCTCCTAACAATGTCCCTTGCATGCTGCCCCCTCCACACAATGTCCCTTGCATGCTGCCCCCTCCTCACAATGTCCCATGCATGCTGCCCCCTCCTCACAATGTCCCATGCATGCTGCCCCCTCCTCACAATGTCCCATGCATGCTGCCCCCTCCTCACAATGTCCCATGCATGCTGCTCTCTCCTCACAATGTCCCATGCATGCTGCCCCCTCTTCACAATGTCCCATGCATGCTGCTCCCTCCTCACAATGTCCCATGCATGCTGCCCCTCCTCACAATGTCCCATGCATGCTGCTCCCTCCTCACAATGTCCCATGAATGCTGCTCCCTCCTCACAATGTCTCATGCATGCTGCCCCCTCCTCACAATGTCTCATGTATGCTGCTCCCGCCTCACAATGTCCCATGCATGCTGCTCCCTCCTCACAATGTCCCATGCATGCTGCTCCCTCCGCACAATGTCTCATGCTTGATGCTCCCTCCTCACAATGTCCCATGCATGCTGCTCCTTCCTCACAATGTCCCATGCATGCTGCTCCCTCCTCACAATGTCTCATGCATGCTGCCCCCTCCTCAGTGTCCCATGCATGCTGCCCCCTTCTCACAATGTCCCATGCATGCTGTCCCCTCCTCACAATGTCTCATGCATGCTGCCCCCTCCTCAGTGTCCCATGCATGCTGCCCCCTTCTCACAATGTCCCATGCATGCTGTCCCTCTCCATGAGCTCCTAATGCTGCCTTCCTCTTTTCCATAATGAGACCTTCATGTTGCCCCACTCATGCTAAGACCACCACACTAACGCTTATGCTGAGACCCCCCCCCACACACACTACCCCACTCTTGATATTGACTCCCCTACATTGCTCCACTCCATACTGATCCCACACATGCTGCCCCTTCTTCACAATGAGCTCCCAATGCTGCCCCCTCTTATTCTGAGTCCTTACACTCCCCCCACCCAATCGATTTTGTCATTGCACTATCCCTCATCCCTTGTCATTTGTCTCTAGCATTAGCCCCTCTCTCCCACTCCCCCAGCATCAGCCTCTCTCCCCCAGCATCAGCCTCTATCTTCCCTCAGCATCAGCCTCTCTTCCCCAGTCTCAGCCTTTGCCTCCCCCCAGCCTCAGCCTGCCCCAGTCTCCGCCTCAGCCTCCCTCCAGCCTCCCTCCAGTCTCAGCCTCAGCCTCCCTCAAGTCTCAGCCTCAGCCTCCCTCCAGTCTCAGCCTCCCTCCAGCCTCCCCCCAGTCTCTGCCTCTGCCTCCCTCCAGCCTCCCCCCAGTCTCTGCCTCTGCCTCCCTCCAGCCTCCCCCCAGTCTCAGCCTCAGCCTCCCTCCAGTCTCAGCCTCAGCCTCCCTACAGCCTCCCCCCAGTCTCAGCCTCAGTCTCCCTCCAGCCTCCCCCCAGTCTCAGCCTCCCTCCAGTCTCAGCCTCTGCCTCCCTCCAGCCTCCCCCCAGTCTCTGCCTCCCTCCAGCCTCCCCCCAGTCTCTGACTCTGCCTCCCTCCAGCCTCCCCCCAGTCTCTGCCTCTGCCTCCCTCCAGCCTCCCCCCCAGTCTCTGCCTCTGCCTCCCTCCAACCTCCCCCCAGTCTCAGCCTCTGCCTCTCTCCAGTCTCAGCCTCTGCCTCCCTCCAGCCTCCCCCCAGTCTCAGCCTCTGCCTCCCTCCAGTCTCAGCCTCTGCCTCCCTCCAGTCTCTGCCTCTGCCTCCCTCCAGCCTCCCCCCAGTCTCTGCCTCTGCCTCCCTCCAGCCTCCCCCCAGTCTCAGACTCTGCCTCCCTCCAGCCTCCCCCCAGTCTCTGCCTCTGCCTCCCTCCAGCCTCCCCCCAGTCTCTGCCTCTGCCTCCCTCCAGCCTCCCCCCAGTCTCTGCCTCTGCCTCCCTCCAGCCTCCCCCCAGTCTCTGCCTCTGCCTCCCTCCAGCCTCCCCCCAGTCTCAGCCTCTGCCTCTCTCCAGCCTCCCCCGAGTCTCAGCCTCTGCCTCCCCCCAGTCTCAGCCTCTGCCTCTCTCCAGCCTCCCCCCAGTCTCAGCCTCTGCCTCCCTTCAGCCTCCCCCCAGTCTCTGCCTCTGCCTCCCTCCAGCCTCCCCCCAGTCTCTGCCTCTGCCTCCCTCCAGCCTCCCCCAGTCTCAGCCTCTGCCTCCCTCCAGCCTCCCCACAGTCTCTGCCTCTGCCTCCCTCAGTCTCAGCCTCTGCCTCCCTCCAACCTCCCCCCAGTCTCAGCCTCTGCCTCCCTCCAGCCTCCCCCCAGTCTCTGCCTCTGCCTCCCTCCAGCCTCCCCCCAGTCTCTGCCTCTGCCTCCCTCCAGCCTCCCCCAGTCTCAGCCTCTGCCTCCCTCCAGCCTCCCCACAGTCTCAGCCTCTGCCTCCCTCCAGTCTCAGCCTCTGCCTCCCTCCAACCTCCCCCCAGTCTCAGCCTCTGCCTCTCTCCAGTCTCAGCCTCTGCCTCCCTCCAGCCTCCCCCCAGTCTCAGCCTCTGCCTCCCTCCAGTCTCTGCCTCTGCCTCCCTCCAGCCTCCCCCCAGTCTCTGCCTCTGCCTCCCTCCAGCCTCCCCCCAGTCTCTGCCTCTGCCTCCCTCCAGCCTCTTCCCAGTCTCTGCCTCTGCCTCCCTCCAGCCTCCTCCCAGTCTCTGCCTCTGCCTCCCTCCAGCCTCCCCCAGTCTCAGCCTCTGCCTCCCTCCAGCCTCCCCACAGTCTCAGCCTCTGCCTCCCTCCAGTCTCAGCCTCTGCCTCCCTCCAACCTCCCCCCAGTCTCAGCCTCTGCCTCTCTCCAGTCTCAGCCTCTGCCTCCCTCCAGCCTCCCCCCAGTCTCTGACTCTGCCTCCCTCCAGTCTCAGCCTCTGCCTCCCTCCAGTCTCAGCCTCCCTCCAGCCTCCCCCCAGTCTCTGCCTCAGCCTCCCTCCAGCCTCCCCCCAGTCTCTGCCTCTGCCTCCCTCCAGCCTCCCTCCAGTCTCAGCCTCTGCCTCCCTCCAACCTCCCCCCAGTCTCAGCCTCTGCCTCTCTCCAGTCTCAGCCTCTGCCTCCCTCCAGCCTCCCCCCAGTCTCAGCCTCTGCCTCCCTCCAGTCTCAGCCTCTGCCTCCCTCCAGTCTCAGCCTCTGCCTCCCTCCAGCCTCCCCCCAGTCTCTGCCTCTGCCTCCCTCCAGCCTCCCCCCAGTCTCTGCCTCTGCCTCCCTCCAACCTCCCCCCAGTCTCTGCCTCTGCCTCCCTCCAGCCTCCCCACAGTCTCTCCCTCTGCCTCCCTCCAGTCTCCCCCCAGTCTCAGCCTCTGCCTCCCTCCAGCCTCCCCCCAGTCTCTGCCTCTGCCTCCCTCCAGCCTCCCCCCAGTCTCAGCTTCTGCCTCTCTCCAGCCTCCCCCAGTCTCAGCCTCTGCCTCCCTCCAGCCTCCCCCCAGTCTCTGCCTCCCTCCAGCCTCCCCCCCAGTCTCTGCCTCTGCCTCCCTCCAGCCTCCCCCAGTCTCAGCCTCTGCCTCCCTCCAGCCTCCCCACAGTCTCAGCCTCTGCCTCCCTCCAGTCTCAGCCTCTGCCTCCCTCCAGCCTCCCCCCAGTCTCAGCCTCTGCCTCTCTCCAGTCTCAGCCTCTGCCTCCCTCCAGCCTCCCCCCAGTCTCAGCCACTGCCTCCCTCCAGTCTCAGCCTCTGCCTACCTCCAGCCTCCCCCCAGTCTCAGCCTCTGCCTCCCTCCAGCCTCCCCCCAGTCTCAGCCTCTGCCTCCCTCCAGCCTCCCCCCAGTCTCAGCCTCTGCCTCCCTCCAGTATCTGCCTTTGCCGCCTCCCCCCCCGCATGCGCAGATCTCTGGTCTGCATTAGAGACACTCCCACGCTCCTTATGAATCCACTTACCTGCTCCAGTGCCCGCCGCCATCTTCCTGGCTCACGTGAGTATCCTCTTCTGACACCGGCTTCCATCACGGCGTCCTCCGCGGCGTCCTGCTGCGAGCTCTGCATGTGACGTCCACACAGCAGTGGACGCAGCACAGAGGAAGGAGCTGATTGGCGCGCGCCTGTGACCCCGGAAGTGCAGGCGCCGGCAGTTCCGGGGTCAATCAGCTCCCTGTGCTCGGCGGCCACAAAAAAAAAATGTAAAAAAAAAAAAAAAAAAAAAAAATTTTTTTTTTTTGTTTGCTGCCAGAGGGTGCCGCCCCTCACAATCTGCCGCCCTAGGCACCGGACCACGGGTGCCTAGTGGTAAATACGGCCCTGCATGTGAGCATTAGTGTAATCTATGTGTCATACATAAATGTAAAACACTGCGCACTGTAACCAATGTACTTTAGGAATTTTCTGATATATATAATCAGACGGAGTATAGGAAACATGAAGTATAAGACTACCTTATACACTTTGTCTTAACAGACGCAATGGAAAGAATTAGTAGTTCTATAAAGGATATTCTCCTATTCTCCTTTTTCTGTAGGAAATAAATAACTCCATATTAGAGACATCATGAGAATCAGCATGACAGGGAATAAATTCTCAATATGTCAACACCAATATAAGGCACATATAGCAATGAATGAAAAGAACATGGTATGAAAATTACCTTAGTCTGGTATGAATAGGTAAGCAACCAGAATTGGTGATATAAGAGAGACACGTCTCTGAAAGGCTATGCAGAAAACCTGCTAAATATATGACAAGTATTAGGCAGTTCATTTAGCCAAATGGCTCATATGAAAAGTGCTCAATAAGGCACATACCTTAAAAGATACTTTTGATTAAAGGGGAAGACAGCCAAGCTGTGGTGATATGGGTCTATAAAGAAACGGAACATGAGGATAAGTGATAATCTATGCCAGGTGAAGGTTAGTGTGACTCAGCCTCTTTGTTGCATACCTTGTATATGGTGATCCAGGGTGGGGGCCCTCAGGAGAGTGTGCAGGGTAAATGGGATGAGGGTGATATTTATGCTGGAAGTCCTGCGTCCACTTCCTGCTCGGTGGAACGCAGTGTGCTGGCCCGTGGAGCACACGCCACGCATGCGCAGTGCGTCAAACGCACCGCGCATGCGCCGGGCACGGAGCACAGGCCAGGTTTCCCCTAATTCGTTTCAGGGTCGTATCGTGCCTCCTCCTCCACCGGTGATGGTTGATGGCCAGGAGCAGTATGTGGTTGAGGACATTATTGACTCCCGGCTCCATCGGCATCGGCTTCAGTATCTGGTTCGTTGGCAGGGGTACTCCCCCGAGGATGATTCCTGGGAACCTGTGGGTAACATACGAGCACCCCAGAAGGTTACTCAGTTTCATCGGAGGTACCCGGACAAGCCTGGCTCTGGTTCGTCCTGAGGCCATTTCTGGGGGGGGGGAGTACTGTCAGAGTTCCAGGATTTCCAGTTTTCTTCTGAAGGATCTTGCCCTTTGTTAACATGGAGGTTTCTGTTCTGTTGCCCTACTTCCTGTTCATCTGTTTAAAAGCCCGCCCCTAAGCTTAGTCTAGTTGCCTGAGTATACTGCTTCCTGTCTACTCCTGCCCTGCTGCTCTTGGTTCCTGATTGCTATTTGGATCCTGTTGAAACACCTGACACCGGCTCTGGACTTCACCTGGTCTCATCAAGCTGTGCCCGGACTCCGTCTGCCGTCTCTGGTCGGTACTTCTGCCCGGTTCCTTCTGTTTCATATCCACCCTAGGACTCACATCACGTACGGACATTTTTGGACTATACCTGTGGCCCTTTCGTGTCCCGGCTGCTGCGCATTTAGGCCTTCTGGGGTGATCGCCAGACAGCCCCTGTATAGGGGCTCGCTCCTGGTGGTCTCCCTGGGGGAGTCCGGTGCGCGGCCCCGGGAATTCCCCTTTGCTCCGAACCTGGCAGGTATTTACTGTGTTTATGTTCTACTGTGTTTATGTTCTGTTCTGTGTACATATTGTTGGTTGCATATTATAAACGTCTTTGCACCAAGAACCCGTCTCTGATTGTCATTGCCCTAACGCAATCGAAATCCTCAGTTCATACAATAGTATTACAGTTTGTTTCTTTCACAGTCCCGGAGTACTGTTCGTCACTAAGGGGGAATGTAGCACCCCAGGGTTGCCACAGTAACAAAACAAAGATTTAACTCCCCACACCACACTAGCACCTCCTGGCCAGAAGGGGGATACCAAGCTGCTTCCCTGTATATTCTGGTGTGGAGAGGAAGTGGTCAGTTTAGTTTCAGTTTGTTTGTTCAGTCAGTGCAGAGAACTGAGAAAGAAGGATCTCTGCAGGTTGGAGCTGGCTCTAGCTCACCACAGGATCCGCTGACCAATTCCAGGCCTAAGCCGAGGGTCTGAGGAAAGGAGACAGATTAATCAGAGGAACATACCTGGGAGACAGAGTATTGCTGAACTCACCCCAGTGGAGTGCACAGAACGGATGCCGGATCTGAGGCTGAGCAGATTACACACAGCACAGCTAACACCAGAGAAGTGAAGATTCCAGATCTTTCACCTGTACCACAGACACAGCAACACACAGGAGAGTTCAGGAACATACAAGTAAGGACTCGAGTTGCCTGTCAGGTCGGTATCCGGGAGGAGAACAGAGCCGTCTGCCTAGTTTACAAAGCAGCAGGGCCACACAAGCACAGTGCAGAAAAGGGAGCCAAAACGACCCGGCTGGGTGGGAGAAACCCTGAATCTTTCACAGACTCCGTGGACAGTACTCTGCTGAATACTATCATCAGTAAAGGACAAAAACTGCAAAACCGTGAGACTGCTTGTTTATTGTGCTTGTGTCCTGCACCTCCCCATAGACTATCACACTGCCCCGGGGAGAAGGCTCTACCCGTTGGGAGCTGTCCCATCTCAAGCTGCCATCCATCACCCCGGAGGTTCTGCAGCAGCGGTGGTCATCTCTGATGACATTCCATGGGTGGCGTCACGAATATACCCCCCTTTTTATTGTGGAACCAGGGATCACAGACCGGGAAACGACACCGTGATCCCCTTTCCAGAAGTGACTCCTTGGCCCGGTTCTGAGTATCCCCTTAACCCCTGGCGACACAGAGAGGGTGCGACGGACATAATCTAAGAGGACAGCATCAGGACCACAAAAGAACTGACCGGTACCAAGCACGGCGAGGTACAGGACCCTAGAAAGGGAAGAGCTTCAGACACCTTGATAATTAACCTGTGGAAGATAGTCTCTTTATGAACTTTCCCCAAAAGCTCAGAGATTGAAGGCATCAGCACAACGCGGGGGGTAGGGTTTTCCAGAAAAACAACCCAACTGAAATCCCATGTGCCAGCCATCAAGAGCACAGCTGTCATACACACGGGTAGCGGGGCCCCAACAGCTGCACGCCAAGGGGCGACAACGGACTCTAAAAATTGTGCACGGAGGTAAAGGTCCGGGCAATCAAACAACACCGGTGGGAGCGGAAACCTGCTTTATCTACAGTGTGTGTGTCTGCTTTATATCTCCATCCAGAACCACGACTACCGACAGTGAGTACTCTGTTCCTCTGCACTCAGCGCTCCTGTGACGCCCTGGACACCCCAGGGGTCACAGGTCACTACACACACCACCTACACCCCCACTCCAGTAAGGTACCATCAGTCAACCCAAAGACCTGATTGCCTCCCTCAGAGTCAGACAGGCACACCAGGTGGGCGGAGTCAGGTGGAAAGACACGCCCCTCAAGGAGTCTGCTGGCCTGAGGCAGGAAAACACAAGGAGAACAGTTAGAGAGAAGAGAGAGAGAGCACAGTTCTGCTCGGGGCCTTGGTTGGAGCCTAGGGCCCCAGATCAGTCAGGTAGGCAGACGGTAGTGGCTGCCTGCAGGAGACCGAGAATACGACCGGCGGAACCGTAAGGGACCGGGACAGGGTAGTGGCCCGCCGGAACCGAACCGGGGAGCCAACTGGATACCGGAGCACCAGGCAGGGTACTCAGACCCCGAACTAGGCTATAAGCCACCACCATAGTCAAATCAACTGATTGCGGTCTGGACCTCAGGGGTTCATTCCCACTTAAGTTCCGATTGAAGGCAACAGCCCAACCCGTCCGGATAGAAGCCACCGCCAGAGGCCAGAGATCCAAGGGCCAGCGTCTGCAGGCAAGCGGGCTCCTACAACACATATACGTCAGGGAGCGGGCTACCAGTACCCAGGCACGGTAGCCAAGATCCCATACAGGTGCAGGAGAAAGGCTGGCATTACCAACCTATCTGGAGAAACTGCAGCTGGCTGCGGGCCCCGTTCATCACCTCGTTTGATTTACCAGCGCCTCCAGTGTCTTGTATCGGAGTGAGTACACCAGTGCCCTCAGGCACCGCACCGCGCGGCACCAACACACTGCGCCCTGCACCCCGGCCCCTCACCCAGCGGGCTCCGGGACCAACATCCCCTACCCACGGAGGGGTCAACACCTAGCTGCGCCCCTACACCGCTCCCGGGAGTCCCCGTACCTTCACCGCAGCGGTGGTGCCCACCATCACCACAACCCATGGGTGGCGTCACGAACTTTACAACACAACCACCCCATAACCCCCTGCGTGCACCGCCACTACACCTAGAGCGACGTGACCCTGGGGCCGGAGGCGCTCGAGCGGCTCGGCGGCCGCAGCCGAGGCCGCAGGGCGGTACACATCGACTCTTGTGGCGTCACGAACAGGATAGAACCAGTCTACTTACCAGTAGAAGTGCGCCTTGTGGTTCCCGTCAGCGGCGTCCCGCTGAAAAAACTTGAAGATCCGCCATCTTGGGCGCGAAAGTTTCCCGCTCGAGTCGTCTTCCCCGAGCAGTGAAGGCGTGAAAGCGAAGCCCCGCCCCCACAGAGAAAAGTGCTGTAGAAAAACCAAGGGGGGGCTGGAAGAAGATGTCCGCACCTACCGGAGACGGCGGAGAGGCGTCAGCTGCAGGAGTGGCGGCGCCCGAAGAGAAGAACATGGCGGCCCTCGCTCCGGTCGCAAGAGCAGGGGAGGACGCAGATCCAGCGGTCGCCCAGGTAATGCCGATCTCCCTGCTGTACGTGCCCGGTGCTACCTGGCTACCCCACTATGATGGGAAGCCGAACGCCTTACAGGTGTTCCGGAAAAAGATAAACCCTATCCTTGACTTGTACGCTATGACCGGTAGACAGCGTGCGACGGTAGTACTCGGGCAGTTGACTGGCGCGGCTGAGCAGGAGACGGAGACCTGGACCGACGCGGACCGGGCCTCAGTAACCACTATCTTTGAAACGCTCCAGGCTGCCTTTGAGACCCGGACTGAGGCTGAGTTGCGGATGCAGTTCTACCAATGCCGGCAGCGGCCCGCGGACAGTATCAGAGACTATGCCTTGCGCTTGCAGACGGCCCTCCAGACCCTGAAGCGGGTGGACACCGTCAGTGACGCCGACAGCAACAAGATGTTAGTGGAGCAGTTTCTACAGGGACTGGGGTTTGCTGAAGATCGCAAACAGCTGCGGTTATGGACTCTGGAGCATGCCGACCTAGACTTTACAATAATAAAGGAGCGGGCCATCAAGACCCTGCAAGCACCAACCTCTGGCGCTCCTGACGTGGCCCCATGACCAGTTGAAACCGCTCCTGTGTCGGTGGCACCCCCTCCCTTAGCTCTACCGACCCCTGCCGCCCCCGTCGGGACGATAGAGGCGCTGGCATCGCAGGTCCGATGTATGAATGAAGATCTCAACCGGATCCTCGCCGCACTCCAGCTCCCGACGAGAGCCAAGCCCCAGGAAAAGATCCAGCTCGCCGACAGCCCAGAGGATGTCCCTTGATTGCAGCAGAGGAAGAACACTGACCCGCGGTATGGGCCACCTGTGTGCTACAGGTGCAACAAGTCTGGCCACTACGCTAGGCGATGGCCGTTAAACAAGCAACCCCTGAGGCCAAGGTCCAATCCTCAGGAGTAGACCCACATGGCCCGGCTGATTGGAGAGACCGGTTTGTAGGAGGCCGCCCCATCATCTCCCTGGAGGTGGACGGCGTCCCGACCATGACTTTGCTGGACACTGGATCGCAGGTAACCACTATGCCTTATTCGTTGTATCAGCGGTATTGGGCCGATAGTGAACTGGCCCCTCCCGATGATATCATGACCGTTATTGCGGCCAATGGGATCCCTATGACCCAAGTGGGACTCAGGGAAGTGACCATGATGGTGGGACGGACCCAGCTGAAACGCCAAGGGATGATTGTGGTGCTGAATGAATCCAGTGACCGTAACCCAAAAGTGGTCCTCAGGACCAATGTGATTGAGCACTGTATGGGAGAGGTGTTGAGCTTGCTGCAGCAACTGTCTGCCACTGCAGGAGGGGGTCGGCAGATGGCCCTACAGCGTGAGATCCGGGCCCTCCTGCACCAGCAGCAAGTGAGCCTGATGGGTGGAGAGATTGGTGGGGTGCGAGTGATGGATGCAGCTCCCTTGGTGGTCCCACCAAGAAGCGAAATGATGATTTGGTGTAGTGCAACAGTAGGCCCCCAGTGACAGGATTACCCAGCGTTGGTGGAACCTTCGCCTTCAGAGCACTGGCCCACGTTAATGGTAGCCAGAGAGGTGATTGACTTCAAAAAGGGGAGAGCGCCTGTGAGAGTGTTGAACTGCGGGGAGGAAGAAGTTAGGCTCCCCCGCTTCGCCACCATATCTAAGCTGTTTACCATCGACCCCCACGCCATCCATGAAACCACCCTCACTACCTCTACACCCGACATGAGCAGTAACACTCCATCTCCGCCACTACAGGAGTGGTGCCGAGAGCTACATGTCGGCACCGAATCTAACCCGGTACATCCCAAAGACGGGGTATACAGGGTAGTACGGGAGTATGGGCAGGTTTTTAGCAAGTACTCGCTAGATTTTGGGAGGATTAAAGGGGTTCAACATCATATCCCCACAGGCAGACATGCACCTATCAAAGAGAGGTATAGGCCAATACCACCAGCACACTATCAATGCGCCAAAGACATGTTGAGGAACATGAAGGAGGCAGGGGTCATCCGGGATAGTTGTAGTCCCTGGGCAGCCCCGTTGGTTCTGGTAAAGAAGAAAGATGGTACCATGAGGATGTGTGTGGATTACCGGAAGATCAATCAGATAACGCATAAAGATGCCTACCCTATCCCCCGCATTGAAGAGTCTCTGGCTGCACTAAAAACTGCTAACTATTTCTCTACCCTTGACCTTACCAGCGGATACTGGCAGGTGGCGGTTGCACCAGAAGACCGCGAGAAGACCGCATTTGCTACCCCCATGGGACTCTGCGACTTCAACAGTATGCCGTTCGGGCTGTGCAATGCCCCGGGGACCTTCCAACGGCTCATGGAGTGCTGTTTGGGACATCTCAATTTCGAGACTGTTCTATTGTATCTGGATGATGTGATCGTGTATTTCAAGACGTATGAGGCCCACTTGGAGCACCTGGCAGAAGTGTTTGCAGCCCTCTCCAAGTACAGGATGAAGCTGAAACCGTCAAAGTGCCATCTGCTGAAACCCAAAGTGCAATACCTCGGGCATGTGGTGAGCGCTGAAGGCGTAGCCCCGGATCCGGAGAAGGTTACGGACATCCAGAGCTGGCTGCGCCTGACCACGGTGAGAGAAGTGAGGCAGTTCCTGGGCCTGGTGGGCTACTACCGCCGTTTCATCAAGGGGTACATGAAGATGGACGCGCCCATGCAGGACCTCCTCGTGGGACAGATCAAGAATGGAAGAGCCCCCGGCCCCCCGTTTGTCTGCAGTGAGAAACATGAAGAGTCCTTCCACCAGTTGAAGTCAGCCCTGACAGGCGAAGAAATCCTGGCCTACCCAGACTACGGCCTCCCGTTCACCCTCTATACCAATGCCAGTAATGTGGGCCTGGGCACGGTCCTGTCCCAGGTGCAGGATGGGAAGGAGAAAGTGATTGCCTACGCTAGCAGAAAACTTCGGCCGACAGAAAGGAACCCCGAAAATTACAGTTCCTTCAAGCTTGAGTTCTTAGCCCTTGTGTGGGCAATAACTGAAAGGTTCAAGCATTACCTCGCAGCGGCGAAGTTTACTGCCTACACGGACAACAATCCGTTGACACATCTTGACACGGCCAAGCTGGGTGCCCTGGAGCAGCGGTGGATGGCTCGACTGTCCAACTACGATTTCACTATTAAGTACAGGGCCGGCCGCAAGAACACCAATGCAGATGCGCTGCCCCGAATGCCGCACCTACCTGATGACAGGGTGGAAAACGACGACCTTGAAGACATTGAGTTACCCGCATTCCATTGGCCCCGATATGAGAAGCCCTGTGCTAACCAACAGCAGGTGAACCTCGACCCGCTGCCCGGCCAGGGGAGGCAGGAAGCCCAGGATCAGGAACCTGCGGTCCAGCTGGTTAAAGCCATGATCGCGCAGGGCTCCTCCAGGATGGATCCCGCGGCCCCCTCGGAAGCCCAACGGTTGTGGAAGGAGAGAAATCGGCTGCACCTGCATCAGGGGAAACTGTGCCGGGAAATGATCAATCCAAAAACCCATGAGAAGGTTCGCCAGGTGGTGGTCCCCCAAGCCAGTGTGCCCAGGGTCCTGAAGGCCTATCACGATGGTGCAGGACACTTCGGTTGGAAGAAACTGGAGATGTTGAGAGAGCGGTTCTACTGGAGTGGGATGCGGGAGTCTGTGGAGGCCTGGTGTCGAGAATGTGGTCCCTGCACACTGAGAAGGCGGGATGAAGCCAGCCAGAAGGCCCCCCTACAACCGATCGTCACCCACCAGCTATTGGAGTTTGTTGCTCTGGATCACGTCAAGCTCACGCCCAGCCGGAGCGGATACACATATGCCCTGACCATCGTAGACCATTACTCCAGGTTCATGGTGGTTGTCCCAGTTAAAGACTTGACGGCCCGTACCGCAGCCAGAGCCTTCCAGGCCTACTTCTGCCGACCGCACGGCTACCCGAAAAGGATGCTCACAGACCAGGGCTCGGCCTTTGAAGCGGAGGTGTTCCAGGAGTTCTGTCACTTGTATGGGTGTAAGAAGATCCGGACTACGCCATACCATGCCCACACTAATGGTATGTGTGAGAAAATGAATCACCTGGTCCTGAACCTCCTCAAGACACTACCGCTGGAAGAAAGAAACCTGTGGCCTGAGAAGTTGCCTGACCTGGTGGATATGTACAATAACATCCCCTGTAGCTCCACCAAGTGCACGCTTGCATATCTAATGAGAGCCCGACCGGGACAGCTGCCCATAGACCTGGAGATGGACATAGAAGCACCTGAAGCCCTCTCCTCCACTAACCACTGGGATGCCAAGCGGCAGGTGCAGTACCGACAGATCCAGGAATATGTGGAGAGGAACCTGCGCCAGAGCCGGGAAAAACAGGAGCAGCGCTTCAACAGACGGGCTCCGGCTGCCCCCTTTGTACCCGGGGATGTGGTACTAAAGCGCAAGAGGAGGACACATAAGCTCGACGACCAGTGGGAGAAGGCCCCATATGTCATACAACCCACTGGATGGGAAAGTGAAAAGACTTACCTGATCAGTCGCGACCAGGGGAAGACCACGACTACCATTTCCAGGGACCACCTGAAGAGATGCCCAGATCCCCTAAGGCTGGTAGATGAGACTCCGGTTTCTGTGTCGAGCGGGGAAAAGAAGAAAGAGGTGATTCATACCGTAACAGGCGACTTCCCAGCGGACTGGCCTATGCAGAATGGCGTAGTGATTGTTCCCGTGATAACATTCCCACAACCCATGGAAGAAAGGGAGACAGAGACGTCCGCCAGCGAGCCAGCCGAACCAATGCCCAGGGATGCAGCTATACCACGCCCCCGTAGGTCTCTACCAGCCATACCTGACACTAGGGAAGAGGGACCAGTTATCCCCTCTATCCCACTGCCTCCCACTGATGACACTGGGCCCAGGAGGTCCACACGACCTAACCTAGGTAGGCCCCCTAGGTACAGGGAAACTGCTATTTAGGGGTGCGATGTGTTGATTGTGTAAATATCTGAATGAATGAGCACTAATAACCCAAGGCTTTCACCTGATTCAAAAAGGACAGTCCCCGTTGGGACCAACAGTGTTCGTTTTGGTGGTAGCCCGTTAGCTACTGAAGTACCCGTCCCTGTTGGGACTGATGTTGTGCCCTTTTTTCCCTTTGAGACAAGGCTGAGAACTCGCAAGCCACCCAATAACTATTGGGCTTGTAAATATTGCCCCAATTGCCCTTCCCGCTACCGCCAGTCTCCTTAGAGGCTGGTTGGAGGAGGGACCCGCAGCAGAGCAGGCTGGGGTCCGGTCACCATTGGAACCGGTGACCATCCTCTGGGTCAGGGGTCCCCTTTGACGTGGGGCCTCTGAATGACTGCCGGGTGCGAAGCACCGTACTCACTCCCGCTTGGGTAGCCTGGCGAGGTTCCTGTTTCCGGACTGGGGAAAAGGGGTGCTGCCCATTTCTTAGGGGCAGCATCAAGGTCTAGGTTGCTTGGGTGGGAAAGAGGAAGGACATGGACCCGTTCCCCGTATGTTTAATAAAAATGTTACCTTTTGTAACGGTTCAAGAATGTGCCTCCCGTAAGGGAAGAATTGAAAAATGCTTTTTGAATGTTTTCAATTGTTTATCTCTTTACAGAAAATAAAACCGGTGATGGACGGGCAGCCCGCGGACAGTCCGCATTAAACCAAGGGGGAATGTGACGCCCTGGACACCCCAGGGGTCACAGGTCACTACACACACCACCTACACCCCCACTCCAGTAAGGTACCATAAGTCAACCCAAAGACCTGATTGCCTCCCTCAGAGTCAGACAGGCACACCAGGTGGGCGGAGTCAGTCGGAAAGACACGCCCCCCGAGGATTCTGCTGAGGCAGGAAAACACAAGGAGAACAGTTAGAGAGAGGAGAGAGAGAGGAGCACAGTTCTGCTCGGGGCCTGGGTTGGAGCCTAGGACCCCAGATCAGTCAGGCAGACGGTAGTGGCCGCCTGCAGGAGACCGGGAATATGACCGGCGGAATCGTAAGGGACCGGGACAGGGTAGTGGCCCGCCGGAACCGAACCGGGGAGCCAACTGGATACGGGAGCACCAGGCAGGGTACTCAGACCCCGAACTAGGCTATAAGCCACCACCATAGTCAAATCAACTGATTGCGGTCTGGACCTCAGTGGTTCATTCCCACCTAAGTCCCGATTGAAGGCAACAGCCCAACACGTCCGGATAGAAGCCACCGCCAGAGGCCAGAGATCCAAGGGCCAGCGTATGCGGGCAAGCGGGCTCCTAAGACACATATACGCCGGGGAGCGGGCTACGAGTGCCCAGACACGGTAGCCTAGATCACATACAGGTGCAGGAGAAAGGCGGACATTACCAACCTATCTGGAGAAACTGCAGCCAGCTGCGGGCCCCGTTCATCACCCCGTTTGGTTTACCAGCGCCTCCAGTGTCTTGTATCGGAGTGAGTACACCAGTGCCCTCAGGCACCGCACCGCGCGGCACCGCCACACTGCACCCTGGCCCCTTGCCCAGCGGGCCCCGGGACCAACATCCCCTACCCACGGAGGGGTCAACACCTAGCTGCGCCCCTACACCGCTCCCAGGAGTCCCCGCACCTTCACTGCAGCGGTGGTGCCCACCATCACCACAACCCGTGGGTGGCGTCATGAACTTTACAACACAACCACCCCACAACCCCCTGCGTGCACCGCCACTACACCCCTTCCAGAGCGACGTGACCCCCGGGTCCGGAGACGCTCAAGCCACCGACATGCGAGCCCGAACCCGAGCGGCTCGGCGGTCGCAGCCGAGGCCGCGGGGAGGTACACTCCCAATAATCCCACCAAAATCCCAGAGGCCGGGGCCTTCCCTACCTGCTGAGGGACTGACACCTTGCTGCCCCACACCATCTGCCCCAGTACTGCCATATGCAGTGGAGATACTCCCTTTACCGCAACCTGCAGGTGGCGTCACAAACTTCTCCCCTGTAAATATCCCACTTTTCAAGGATCGGAGTGTTAGCTGAGCCCGGGTCCGGACCCCTCGAGCCACGACCACCTCGGATCCGAGCCCCCCGGTCTGCGCCGAGGCGGCACACACACACTGCTGAAGAGCGCGGCGGTGGCAGTGACCGCAGCTTCCTCCTTTCTATTCAAATGTATTTGCATCTCTCAGACGAAAATACATTTGAACAGTGTAACGCCGGGACAGTGTAGCGCCCCCGACGTGCAGCAACGTGATTAGATCACCACCTTGCTGACGTCATCACAGTGCTGCGGGCGCCACACAGCAGGATACATCAGGCAGCGGTAAGCGCTCCATGGAGGAGCCGAAGATGGCAGGTTTAATTAATGGGGATGAGTGGGGAGAAGCTGAGGGCACATAATGGGGGAACATTTGTGAAGGAACACAGCTTTGTGACAGGCAGGGGTGGTTACTGTATTCCGAGGGAGGGGGGACGCAGGAGTGTGTAGTGATGGGGTAGTGTATTTTCTGTGTGTGTGTAGGGGGTGATGGGGGGTGCATTACATTATGTCTGGGGAGGGGATAATGGGGGGTGCATTATATTGTGTGTGAGTGTGGGGGTGATGGGAAGTGCATTTTATTGTGTGTGATTGTGTGTGTGTGTGTGTGTGTGTAGGGTTTGTGCATTGTATTGTGTGTCTGTGTATGGGAGGGGACATCATAAGCAAGGATGATTGACCTTAGGGAGATCAACATCCAGCACCACGGAGACACCATCACGTGTTTCTCAACGCAGTGATTCTAGAACAAGGCCCCCAGGGAAAATATGCAAAACAGGACTGCCGCTTAAACACCATCACATGTCTCAACGCTGGCAGGAAACTACTACTCCACACTGATGAGGGGCAAATACCCCGAAACAGCTGTCTGTGGATGGATACCATGTTTTGGCATAGGCGGTTTCCTTGACTGGAGACTGCCCTTCTCGTGGTTGTTCCTTCCCGGTGAAAGACCTGGCTAGTTTCCTGCCAGCGTTGAGACATGTGATGGTGTTTCCGCGGCAGTCCTGTTTTGTGTATGGGAGGGGGTGATGGGTGGTGCATTGTATTGTTCGTGTGGGGAGGGGGTACATTGTATTGTGTGTGGGTGTAGGGGGTGCATTGTATTGTGTGTGTGGGGGGGAGGGGTAATGGAGGGTGCATTGTATTGTGTGTGGGGGGAGGGGGTAATGGGGGTGCATTGTATTGTGTGTGTGTGAGGGGGTGATGGTGGGTGCATTGTATTGTGTGTGGGGAGGGGGTAATACGGGGTGCATTGTATTGTGTGTGGGGGGTGCATGGGGTAATGGGGGGTGCATTGTATTGTGTGTGTGTGTGATGCGTGTGTGTAGGTGTAATGGAAGGTGCATTGTATTGTGTGTGTGGGGGGAGGGGTAATGGGGGATGCATTGTATTGTGTGTGTGTGTGTGTGTGTGTGTGTGTGTGTGTGTGTGTGTGTGTGTGTGTGTGTGTGTGTGTGTGTGTGTGTGTGTGTGTGTGTGTGGGGAGGGGTAATGGAGGGTGCATTCTGTGTGTGTGTTTTGTGTGTGTGTGGGGAGGGGTAATGGGGGGTGCATTGTATTGTGTGTGTGGATTACAAAAGAGCAGTTTGGGGGAATATATAAATAATAATTAATAATAACAATAAAGGGGCAATATGGGGGGATATTATGGAGAGAGGCAGTGTAGGGGTATATTATAAAGAGAGGAGTGTGGAGAGGATATTATGGAGAGAAGCTGTGTATGGGGACATTATGGAAAGAGGCAGCATGGGGGTATATTAAGGAGAGAGACAGTGTGGGAGGTATTTTGGATAAGGGCAGTGTGGGGGGATATTTTGTGAAGGAAGCACAGCAATTATTTATTTAGGGGCACAGCATGAGAGATATTTATATTTATGGAGCAGTATAATGATACTTTTATTTTTAAAGGTGCTGTGTGGGGAAGTGCTGCTGAAGAATAATCAGGGAGGTCTTCAGAGATGAGCTGTGGGCATGAAACCTCATCATGGCGTCTGTACTGCGTGGAGACAAAAGGCATGGGAACGACTCAGAAGATGTCATCTATAAGGTACCTGGATGTAAATGATTATTTGTGATTCTGCCTTCGTCTTATCAGTACTGTGGTTCCTATATGGTTTGCAGTTTGATAATTAATGATAACAACAACTCCCAGCATCTCCTTACCATTGTTAAGGACAAGCTGGGAGTTGTAGATTCCGGGCATCTTCCGAGCCTTCACATTGATCTGCATTGTAAAGTACAGAACGTTTTCCGAGTGGAAAACACTAGAAGAATGGACCGGTCACTTGGTGATTTTAGAAACCCGAACTTGGTAAAAGATGCTCAAAAGCCAGACCCTGTGCACAGCGAGTAGATTTTTAGATTTAGATTTTTAGTAGAGTATTTTTCATAGTGGTTTCCATGGTGGAATCTTCCCCTAAAAACTGTCATTGCATATTCCCTAAGTGGTATGTGTCCAAAATTATCACCAGTGACAACAGCTTCCCTGATCCCCTATCTGTAGAATAGGTCATCAATATTAGTTCAGGGGGATCTGATTTTGTATCCCGGCCCATCAGCTATGTGACCACAGCATTGTGTGGAGCGCAGCATCCTCTTCATTATCTGTGAGACCCGGCTCTGTAGGGAAAATAGCGGCTTCACCAGATCCTGCAACTAAGAGCAATAAATAGGCCTGAGCTGTAATACTGGACGCAGCTGTGACTACATGTTATATGGTCGTGTTACACAACCTACGAGTGCACAAAGATATTACATTCATCACTCGAAAAGTGGGCCTGTGCACCCCCAAATGCCAGGGCTGAATTTTAGTCCCAGTCCGGCACTGGTACACGTCATGGCAGCGACAAGAGTAATCATCTGACCCCGTACTGCCATGGCAACCCACTGCAGGCCGTGATCATGTCAGAGGGCCACCGATGGCGGCGGGGCACAGCCTGGTCCCCGCTGGAGCGCATTAGATCTATGGGGTTAACAGGCGATCCACCTGCGCCTGTTAGCTGCACATTGGCTGATCAGATCAGCAATGTGTGGGGAATAATGCGGGCCATACACGACTAAGAATGTATATATACATCTTTCGTCGAGAAGGGGTTAATGAAACTAACTTTATTAAACGTACTCGGCAAATGACATAATCTCCAGCAAAAAAAAACTGCAGCAGAATAAATAAGCAAAACCTGCTTTTTGTACGTTACTTCTTTACTGCCATGAGAGCAGGTTTTGCCTGCAGAAATAAAAGCACCAAAAAAGCAACGTGTGAACATAGTGGAGCACACATAGTGGAGCGTGTGGAGCACACATAGTGGAGCACACATAGTGGAGCGTGTGGAGCACACATAGTGGAGCACACATAGTGGAGCGTGTGGAGCACACATAGTGGAGCACACATAGTGGAGCGTGTGGAGCACACATAGTGGAGCACACATAGTGGAGCGTGTGGAGCACACATAGTGGAGCACACATAGTGGAGCACACATAGTGGAGCGTGTGGAGCACACATAGCGGAGCACACACAGCGGAGCACACATAGTGGAGCACACATAGTGGAGCGTGTGGAGCACACATAGTGGAGCACACATAGTGGAGCACACATAGTGGAGCACACATAGTGGAGCGTGTGGAGCACACATAGTGGAGCACACATAGCGGAGCACACATAGTGGAGCGTGTGGAGCACACATAGTGGAGCACACATAGTGGAGCGTGTGGAGCACACATAGTGGAGCACACATAGTGGAGCGTGTGGAGCACACATAGTGGAGCACACATAGTGGAGCACACATAGTGGAGCACACATAGTGGAGCACACATAGTGGAGCACACATAGTGGAGCACACATAGTGGAGCGTGTGGAGCACACATAGTGGAGCACACATAGTGGAGCACACATAGTGGAGCACACATAGTGGAGCGTGTGGAGCACACATAGTGGAGCACACATAGCGGAGCACACATAGTGGAGCGTGTGGAGCACACATAGTGGAGCACACATAGTGGAGCGTGTGGAGCACACATAGTGGAGCGTGTGGAGCACACAAAGTGGAGCACACATAGTGGAGCACACATAGTGGAGCGTGTGGAGCACACATAGTGGAGCACACATAGTGGAGCACACATAGTGGAGCGTGTGGAGCACACATAGTGGAGCACACATAGTGGAGCGTGTGGAGCACACATAGTGGAGCACACATAGTGGAGCACACATAGTGGAGCGTGTGGAGCACACATAGTGGAGCACACATAGTGGAGCGTGTGGAGCACACATAGTGGAGCACACATAGTGGAGCACACATAGTGGAGCACACATAGTGGAGCGTGTGGAGCACACATAGTGGAGCGTGTGGAGCACACATAGTGGAGCACACATAGTGGAGCACACATAGTGGAGCACACATAGTGGAGCGTGTGGAGCACACATAGTGGAGCACACATAGTGGAGCACACATAGTGGAGCGTGTGGAGCACACATAGTGGAGCACACATAGTGGAGCACACATAGTGGAGCACACATAGTGGAGCATACATAGTGGAGCACACACAGCAGAGCACACACAGCAGAGCACACATAGTGGAGCGTGTGGAGCACACATAGTGGAGCACACATAGTGGAGCACACATAGTGGAGCGTGTGGAGCACACATAGCGGAGCGTGTGGAGCACACATAGTGGAGCACACATAGTGGAGCGTGTGGAGCACACATAGTGGAGCACACATAGTGGAGCACACATAGTGGAGCACACATAGTGGAGCGTGTGGAGCACACATAGTGGAGCACACATAGCGGAGCACACATAGTGGAGCGTGTGGAGCACACATAGTGGAGCACACATAGTGGAGCGTGTGGAGCACACATAGTGGAGCACACATAGTGGAGCGTGTGGAGCACACATAGTGGAGCACACATAGTGGAGCGTGTGGAGCACACATAGTGGAGCACACATAGTGGAGCACACATAGTGGAGCACACATAGTGGAGCACACATAGTGGAGCACACATAGTGGAGCGTGTGGAGCACACATAGTGGAGCACACATAGTGGAGCACACATAGTGGAGCACACATAGTGGAGCGTGTGGAGCACACATAGTGGAGCACACATAGTGGAGCGTGTGGAGCACACATAGTGGAGCGTGTGGAGCACACATAGTGGAGCACACATAGTGGAGCACACATAGTGGAGCGTGTGGAGCACACATAGTGGAGCACACATAGTGGAGCGTGTGGAGCACACATAGTGGAGCACACATAGTGGAGCGTGTGGAGCACACATAGTGGAGCACACATAGTGGAGCGTGTGGAGCACACATAGTGGAGCACACATAGTGGAGCGTGTGGAGCACACATAGTGGAGCACACATAGTGGAGCACACATAGTGGAGCACACATAGTGGAGCGTGTGGAGCACACATAGTGGAGCACACATAGTGGAGCGTGTGGAGCACACATAGTGGAGCACACATAGTGGAGCACACATAGTGGAGCACACATAGTGGAGCGTGTGGAGCACACATAGTGGAGCGTGTGGAGCACACATAGTGGAGCACACATAGTGGAGCGTGTGGAGCACACATAGTGGAGCACACATAGTGGAGCGTGTGGAGCACACATAGTGGAGCACACATAGTGGAGCACACATAGTGGAGCGTGTGGAGCACACATAGTGGAGCACACATAGTGGAGCACACATAGTGGAGCACACATAGTGGAGCACACATAGTGGAGCACACACAGCAGAGCACACACAGCAGAGCACACATAGTGGAGCGTGTGGAGCACACATAGTGGAGCACACATAGTGGAGCACACATAGTGGAGCGTGTGGAGCACACATAGCGGAGCGTGTGGAGCACACATAGTGGAGCACACATAGTGGAGCGTGTGGAGCACACATAGTGGAGCACACATAGTGGAGCACACATAGTGGAGCACACATAGTGGAGCGTGTGGAGCACACATAGTGGAGCACACATAGCGGAGCACACATAGTGGAGCGTGTGGAGCACACATAGTGGAGCACACATAGTGGAGCGTGTGGAGCACACATAGTGGAGCACACATAGTGGAGCGTGTGGAGCACACATAGTGGAGCACACATAGTGGAGCGTGTGGAGCACACATAGTGGAGCACACATAGTGGAGCACACATAGTGGAGCACACATAGTGGAGCACACATAGTGGAGCACACATAGTGGAGCGTGTGGAGCACACATAGTGGAGCACACATAGTGGAGCACACATAGTGGAGCACACATAGTGGAGCGTGTGGAGCACACATAGTGGAGCACACATAGCGGAGCACACATAGTGGAGCGTGTGGAGCACACATAGTGGAGCACACATAGTGGAGCGTGTGGAGCACACATAGTGGAGCGTGTGGAGCACACATAGTGGAGCACACATAGTGGAGCACACATAGTGGAGCGTGTGGAGCACACATAGTGGAGCACACATAGTGGAGCGTGTGGAGCACACATAGTGGAGCACACATAGTGGAGCGTGTGGAGCACACATAGTGGAGCACACATAGTGGAGCGTGTGGAGCACACATAGTGGAGCACACATAGTGGAGCGTGTGGAGCACACATAGTGGAGCACACATAGTGGAGCACACATAGTGGAGCGTGTGGAGCACACATAGTGGAGCACACATAGTGGAGCGTGTGGAGCACACATAGTGGAGCACACATAGTGGAGCACACAGTGGAGCACACATAGTGGAGCACACATAGTGGAGCGTGTGGAGCACACATAGTGGAGCACACATAGTGGAGCACACATAGTGGAGCACACATAGTGGAGCGTGTGGAGCACACATAGTGGAGCACACATAGCGGAGCACACATAGTGGAGCGTGTGGAGCACACATAGTGGAGCACACATAGTGGAGCGTGTGGAGCACACATAGTGGAGCGTGTGGAGCACACATAGTGGAGCACACATAGTGGAGCACACATAGTGGAGCGTGTGGAGCACACATAGTGGAGCACACATAGTGGAGCACACATAGTGGAGCACACATAGTGGAGCATACATAGTGGAGCACACACAGCAGAGCACACACAGCAGAGCACACATAGTGGAGCGTGTGGAGCACACATAGTGGAGCACACATAGTGGAGCACACATAGTGGAGCGTGTGGAGCACACATAGCGGAGCGTGTGGAGCACACATAGTGGAGCACACATAGTGGAGCGTGTGGAGCACACATAGTGGAGCACACATAGTGGAGCACACATAGTGGAGCACACATAGTGGAGCGTGTGGAGCACACATAGTGGAGCACACATAGCGGAGCACACATAGTGGAGCGTGTGGAGCACACATAGTGGAGCACACATAGTGGAGCGTGTGGAGCACACATAGTGGAGCACACATAGTGGAGCGTGTGGAGCACACATAGTGGAGCACACATAGTGGAGCGTGTGGAGCACACATAGTGGAGCACACATAGTGGAGCGTGTGGAGCACACATAGTGGAGCACACATAGTGGAGCGTGTGGAGCACACATAGTGGAGCACACATAGTGGAGCACACATAGTGGAGCGTGTGGAGCACACATAGCGGAGCACACACAGCGGAGCACACATAGTGGAGCACACATAGTGGAGCGTGTGGAGCACACATAGTGGAGCACACATAGTGGAGCACACATAGTGGAGCACACATAGTGGAGCGTGTGGAGCACACATAGTGGAGCACACATAGCGGAGCACACATAGTGGAGCGTGTGGAGCACACATAGTGGAGCACACATAGTGGAGCGTGTGGAGCACACATAGTGGAGCACACATAGTGGAGCGTGTGGAGCACACATAGTGGAGCACACATAGTGGAGCGTGTGGAGCACACATAGTGGAGCACACATAGTGGAGCACACATAGTGGAGCACACATAGTGGAGCACACATAGTGGAGCGTGTGGAGCACACATAGTGGAGCACACATAGCGGAGCACACATAGTGGAGCGTGTGGAGCACACATAGTGGAGCACACATAGTGGAGCACACATAGTGGAGCGTGTGGAGCACACATAGTGGAGCGTGTGGAGCACACAAAGTGGAGCACACATAGTGGAGCACACATAGTGGAGCGTGTGGAGCACACATAGTGGAGCACACATAGTGGAGCGTGTGGAGCACACATAGTGGAGCACACATAGTGGAGCGTGTGGAGCACACATAGTGGAGCACACATAGTGGAGCGTGTGGAGCACACATAGTGGAGCACACATAGTGGAGCGTGTGGAGCACACATAGTGGAGCACACATAGTGGAGCACACATAGTGGAGCGTGTGGAGCACACATAGTGGAGCACACATAGTGGAGCGTGTGGAGCACACATAGTGGAGCACACATAGTGGAGCACACATAGTGGAGCACACATAGTGGAGCGTGTGGAGCACACATAGTGGAGCGTGTGGAGCACACATAGTGGAGCACACATAGTGGAGCGTGTGGAGCACACATAGTGGAGCGTGTGGAGCACACATAGTGGAGCACACATAGTGGAGCACACATAGTGGAGCGTGTGGAGCACACATAGTGGAGCACACATAGTGGAGCACACATAGTGGAGCATACATAGTGGAGCACACACAGCAGAGCACACACAGCAGAGCACACATAGTGGAGCGTGTGGAGCACACATAGTGGAGCACACATAGTGGAGCACACATAGTGGAGCGTGTGGAGCACACATAGCGGAGCGTGTGGAGCACACATAGTGGAGCACACATAGTGGAGCGTGTGGAGCACACATAGTGGAGCACACATAGTGGAGCACACATAGTGGAGCACACATAGTGGAGCGTGTGGAGCACACATAGTGGAGCACACATAGCGGAGCACACATAGTGGAGCGTGTGGAGCACACATAGTGGAGCACACATAGTGGAGCGTGTGGAGCACACATAGTGGAGCACACATAGTGGAGCGTGTGGAGCACACATAGTGGAGCACACATAGTGGAGCGTGTGGAGCACACATAGTGGAGCACACATAGTGGAGCGTGTGGAGCACACATAGTGGAGCACACATAGTGGAGCGTGTGGAGCACACATAGTGGAGCACACATAGTGGAGCACACATAGTGGAGCGTGTGGAGCACACATAGCGGAGCACACACAGCGGAGCACACATAGTGGAGCACACATAGTGGAGCGTGTGGAGCACACATAGTGGAGCACACATAGTGGAGCACACATAGTGGAGCACACATAGTGGAGCGTGTGGAGCACACATAGTGGAGCACACATAGTGGAGCGTGTGGAGCACACATAGTGGAGCACACATAGTGGAGCGTGTGGAGCACACATAGTGGAGCACACATAGTGGAGCGTGTGGAGCACACATAGTGGAGCACACATAGTGGAGCGTGTGGAGCACACATAGTGGAGCACACATAGTGGAGCACACATAGTGGAGCACACATAGTGGAGCACACATAGTGGAGCGTGTGGAGCACACATAGTGGAGCACACATAGCGGAGCACACATAGTGGAGCGTGTGGAGCACACATAGTGGAGCACACATAGTGGAGCGTGTGGAGCACACATAGTGGAGCGTGTGGAGCACACAAAGTGGAGCACACATAGTGGAGCACACATAGTGGAGCGTGTGGAGCACACATAGTGGAGCACACATAGTGGAGCGTGTGGAGCACACATAGTGGAGCACACATAGTGGAGCGTGTGGAGCACACATAGTGGAGCACACATAGTGGAGCGTGTGGAGCACACATAGTGGAGCACACATAGTGGAGCGTGTGGAGCACACATAGTGGAGCACACATAGTGGAGCACACATAGTGGAGCGTGTGGAGCACACATAGTGGAGCGTGTGGAGCACACATAGTGGAGCACACATAGTGGAGCGTGTGGAGCACACATAGTGGAGCACACATAGTGGAGCACACACAGTGGAGCACACACAGCGGAGCACACACAGCGGAGCACGGCTGATGTCACTTGGCACTTAGTGTTTGGAGACTTCTCGGACTTTACTCATACACACCGTATTTGTTGGAGTGATTTTCCACACTTGCTCTCCGGACTGTGTGATGACCACGCCCTCCAGAGGACACGCCCCATGTGAAGCCCCGCCCCTGCCAGATCGCTATATCTCGGGTCCCGTCCGTCGCTCGCCCTCTGCCTCAGTGAGCTGCTCTCCGGGTGCAGCCATGGCTTCAGAGAAAATCTTTGTGGACGGGGAGAGCTGCAAAGCTTCCTGGCACAACGCGGATGCGGGCTACAATGAGACCGACACTCACCTGGAAATCATGGGCAAACCGGTGATGGAGAGATGGGAGACCCCCTATATGCACAGCTTGGCAGGGGTGGCAGCCAGTAAAGGTAGGCGCTACACTGGTGGCTAGCAGCTCCCTGGCACTGCACTATTGCTGTATATAATAATGATGGCCTTGTGGATCGCAATGGGCTGTGCATTGCTGCACTTTAAACCTGTGTATCTGTGTATGAGGAGTGCAGCAATGTGGTCTCAGAATAGTCCCCCTTGGTGACAGCTGGAGTGTAGGGAGGGGGTGGGGATCGCCTCTCTTTATATATAGTGCTAGTAGGACTTGCTGACCCTAAAGGGAGTACAAGATTCTGTGTAGTTCCAGCTTGCAACTTAGGAAATGACTGTGGCCCTTCAGATTGTCCTCATGTTCCTTGGCCCTAAAGGTGGCTTTACACACTACGATAGCATTAATGTTTTATCGTTGGGGTCACGTTGTTAGTGACGCACATCCGGCGTCATTAACGATATCGCAGCGTGTGACACTTACCAGCGACCTGAAGCGACCTCAAATATGGTGAAAATCGTTCACCATGCAGAGGTCGTCCCAAAACCAAAAATCTGTAATGGTTGATTATCGATGTTGTTCGTCGCTCCTGCGGCAGCATACATCGCTGTGTGACACCGCAGGAGCGAGAAACGTCTCCTTACCTGCCGCCGGCCGCAATGCGGAAGGAAGGAGGTGGGTGGGATGTTATGTCCTGCTCATCTCCGCCCCTCTGCTTTGATTGGCCGGCCGTTTAATGACATCATAGTGATGTCGCTGTGATGCCGAACGTCCCTCCCCCTTGAGGGAGGGATTTTTCGGCAGTCACAGCGCCGCCGCCGACCAGGTAAGTATGTGTGACGCTGCCGTAGCGATAATGTTCGCAGTGCCTGGATCACACAAAATCTCATGCATGACGGGGCGGGTGCTTTTGAGTACGATATCGCTAGCAATATCGTAGCCTGTAAAGCCCGCTTTAGGCAATCTGTAATGGGGCCCCCGCCTGCCATGTATTTTTAATGCTGGCTAAATACACTGGGTTACAGTGGCGTAACTAGAGTTTGATGGACCCTGGTGCAAAGGTTGAACCTGGGCCCTACCCCCACCCACTGCCACTGACACTTGGTGTATAGGATAATGATGCTGACACTCTTTCTATCAGCACCAAGGTTTCCCATGATCTGAAATCCCTCTTTCTATCAACACATAGCTTCCCTATGTTCTGATATCCATCTTTTCCTTAACACCCACCTTTCCCATGCTCTACTATACATCTTTCCCTCAGAACCCAGCTTTCCCATATCAAAGCATGGGAAAGCTGGGTGCTGATGGAAGATGTATAGCAGAGCATGGGACAGCTGAGGGAAATAGCCTCTTTCTGTCAACACAAGACTTTCCCATTCCATGCTTGTATAGTTGCCCCCCTTGCATATTGCTCTCCAAATACTGTAATGGCCTCCGCATAGCCTTCCATATAGTATAAAGGGTCCCACATAACCCTTCATATACTAGAATGCACCTCCATAGTCCTCCATGTATTATAATGCATTTTCCATAGTCCTCCATGTATAAAGTAGCCCTCCAATTATAATGCAACTCCAATAGTCCTCCATATATTATAATGCACCCCCATAGTCCTGCATGTTTTATAATGCACCCCCATAATCCACAATGTTTTATAATGCAGCCCCCATAGTCCTATATGTCCTTTAGTCATATATGTCCTATAGTCCTTTATAATGCAATCCCATAACTCTCCATGTATAATGCACCCCTATAGTTCATGTATAAGGCTGCTTTCACACATCCGGCTTTTGCAATGCGGCACAATCCGGCACTTTGCAGGAAAACCGCAACCGTTTTTTTTGCTGCCGGTTGCGTTTTTCCTGCATAGACTTTAATTAGTGCCGCATTGTGCCGCATGGGCTTGCGTTCGGTCCGGTTTTTGCCGCATGCGGCAGATTTAGCCGATGCGGCGGCCGGATGGAACGTTCCCTGGCACGTTTTTTGCTCCGGCAAAAAAACCCGCATCGCGGCGCTTTTCCCAATGCATCCCTATGGATGCCGGATGCGGCGCGATGCGGCAAAAACCGCATCCGGCCGCCGCATGCGGTTTTTGCCACTGCGCATGCTCAGTAGCATGCCGCAAGCGGCAAAAACCGGACCGGCCGCATGTAAAAAACGTATGCAAAGGATGCGGTGTTTTCACCGCATCCGTTGCATAGGCTTCACAGCCGGATTGAGCCGCAGTGCTCAAACCGGATGTGTGAAAGTAGCCTAAGGTGTCCTTCATGTTGTATTATTCATCCCCATACTCTTCCATGTATAATGCACCCCTATAGGCCTCTGGCCATCGTGTACTCTCTGATTGAAAGACACTTCTCCTCATTAATCTGCTGCTTCAGTCAGAGCGTTGTCCCGTCCTGCACTCTGCAGTCTCAGATCAGCAGTCGCACTGAGATGTCAAGTGCAGGCACAGGGGGAGAATGAGTAAGAATGGAGATGAGCGCTACACTCCATCCTTCATTACCTTGTGTGATGGGCGAGGGGTCCCGGTGTTGCTGCTGACATCGAGCCCCCCCTACCCCAAACCCCCCCCTTTCCCGACTCACAGGCCCCACAGCGGCTGTGTGGTCTGCCACTGAACAGCGCAGCTCCTCTGAGAAGATCCGGCTGCTTCTCTGCAGGGCGGGTGCTGGGCCCCTCCTGCCGGGACCAGTTGCAATGGCGACCTTAGACTGCGGTAGTTACGCCCCTGTTGGGTTGTCAATGTCCTGACAACTAAACACACCTGAAAATTGGCCAAGTTATTGGCACTCAATTAGTCACTATGGAGCTTCATAACTACCCTATTTAAAGCCTGCTAACACTATATATATATATAAATCCTACTGTCTGTGGAGGTTGGCACGGCTGCTGTAGAGACCCTAGATGACCTAATTTACCTACAATATGCACTGAAAGGGGTAATGTTGTAAAAGAACGAGCTCTGTGCATGGCATATTGGCCTACAAAGCAGATCTCCATGTCCAGAGCATGTGTATGTCATCTGTCTAATCTGAGTGACGGACGCATAGGCATTACTAAGGCCACGTTGACACATCAGTTTTTTTCCATCAGGCACAATCCGGAAAAAAAAACGGATTAAACGGATCCGACGCCGGATCCGTTTTATCCCCATTGATTTGTATTAGCGCCGGATTGTGCCTGATGGTCTTGTGTTACATCTGGGTTTTGACGGATCGGCGTAATTACTCAATGTGACGGCCGGATGGAACGTCTCATTGAACGTTTTTTGTCTCTGAATCCGGCGCGATACAGCGTGATTTACAATGGAAGCCTATGGACGCCGGATCCGGCGTGATGCGGCAAAAAACGGATGCGGCCGCCGGATCCGTTTTTTTTTTTTCAACTGAGCATGCTCTAATTTATTGGAAACGGATCCAGCAAAAAAACGGTTGAAACGGATGCAAAAACTGATGCGCCGGATCCGTTTTTTGACGGATCAGGTATACCGGATCCATAAAAAAAAGGATCAGGCACAACCATTTTTGCATATTCTGCGCCGGATCCGTTGCATCAGGCACACGCCGGATTGTGCCTGATGCCAAAAAACTGATGTGTGTACGGCGCTCTCCCGTACAGTTAATACAGTACAATGACAGCGCTGTAACTTCCGGGTCACATGCGACAGCATGTGACCGGCGCTTGTTGCGCTGTCACTGTACTGTATTAACTGTACGGGAGAGCGCCGCATCCGGCAAAACGGCAAAAAGCCGGATGTGTGAAACCGGCCTAAGGCTGCTTTCACACATCCGTTTTTTCCTGTGCGGCACAATCCGGCGCTTTGCAGAATAACCGCAACCGTTTTTTTGCCGCCGGTTGCGCTTTTTTTGCATAGACTTACATTAGTGCCGTATTGTGCCACATGGGCTTGCGTTCCATTCGGTGTTTGCCGCATGCGGCAGATTTAGCCGATGCGGCGGCCGGATGGAACGTTGCCTGGCACGGTTTTTTGTCCGGCAAAAAAACCTGCATCGTGCCAAATCCAGCCGATGCGGCGCAATTTGCAATGCATGCCTATGGACGCCCTGCGGCAAACACCGCATCCGGCCGCCGCATGAGTTTTTTTTTTCCACTGTGCATGCTCAGTAGCCTGCCGCAAGCGGCAAAAACCGGACGGGCTGCATGTCAAAAACTTATGCAGTTTTGTCGCCGCATCCGTTGCATAGGTTTTAGAGCCGGATTGGCCGGCTCTGCTAAAACCGGATGTGTGAAAGCAGCCTAAGTTGACCACTTTGTGATGATGATCACGGCTTTATGCCATGCTTGGCTATTGGCCAGGATGTGCAGATCTGAGCAGCTGGCCAGAGATTGACTCTCCTTACAGCTGGAGAATGTCTCCCTAGATAATGTGCTGCTGGTGCGCTTATTCCCACAAGTTTGTTTTCCAGGGTTACTTTAATGTGCCAACCAACGCTTTCATCAGCCACCTCCCCATGTATGGGTAGCTTCCTTAATGGCTGACTTGTGAATATATGTAGTCACTACATTAGTAACTGCTAACAACTTTCTTCTAGGTGGCCGTGTGCTAGAGCTGGGCTTTGGCATGGCGATAGCGGCTACTAAAGTGGAAGACTATAACATTGAGGAGCACTGGATTGTGGAATGTAACGATGGGGTATTCCAGAGGCTACTGGAATGGGCCAAAACACAACCTCATAAGGTATAGTATACAGAGGTATCCATGTCATTAAGCAGAACCTAATTGTGACTTTCCTACCTACACACAAGCATGGCCAGATCACTCGCCTTCATACTCTATAACATGCATACACAGGCCATCCATAAAGGTATAACCAGGCCTACAGCTGAGGTCATATGCAGGGCTAGGATTAACACCACCAACAATCATGTGTGTCAGGGTCACAAGTGTCAATGATTGAGCGCACTACAAATAAAAGTAACCTGCTTCAACCATACATTGCTTTCTACCTTATTTCTGGGTAGTTTAAGGCTATGTGCGCACTAGAAAAGTGACTTTTCTCAAGAAAATTTCTTGAGAAACTTCTGGGAGTTGAAGATTACCGCACCTGCGGTAAAAAACGCACCAAAACCGCGGGAAAAATGCATGCGCTTTTGCCGCGGTTTTTCCGCAGGTTGGTTCCTGTGGTTTTTTTTTATGCTGAATTGCAATAAATAATATAGGTAATAGATAATCGATAGACAGATAATGGATAGAGGGATGGATAGATAGATGAGAAAGACCTATATAATGTCCCACCCCCCTGCATATTCTAAGCTGGCACCCTTTAGTGACTTTCATGTGGCACTAAAGGGTGCCTAGCCTTGTATTTAGCCAAAAAATAAATAATTAAAAAAAAAATGACGTGAGGTCCCCCCCATCTTTTGTAGCCAGCTAGGGTAAAGCAGACGGCTGCAGCTGGCAGCTTCACTTTGGCTGGTAATCAAAAACAGAGGGCACCCCACGCTGTTATTTTACCTTAAATAAATAATTTAAAACAAAAAACGTGGGGTCCCCCCATATTGGATCACCAGCCAAGGTAAAGCGGACAGCTGGGGTCTGATATTCTCAGACTAGGGAGGTCCACTGTTATTGGACACTCCCCAGCCTAAAAATAGCAGGCTGCAGCCGCCCCAGAAGTGGTGCATCCATTAGACGTGCCAATCCTGGCGCTTCGCCCCAACTCATCCGTTACCCTGGTGCGGTGGCAAACTGGGTAATATATGGGGTTGATGCCAGATGTGTAATGTCACCTGGCATCAAGCCCTGGGGTTAGTGATGTCACGCATCTATCAGATACCTGACATCACCAACCCAGTCAGTAAGAAATTAAAAAATAGACGACAAAAATTTTATTTGGAAAAAACACTCCCCACATTCCCTCTTTCACCAATTTATTGACAAGAACAATCAAATCCGGGTCCGGCGTAATCCAATAAGGGGGGGGGTCCATACCATAGTCACTGTCCCAGTAAGTGAAGAACAGAAGGTTCCCCATTGGCTGGGAAAGTAATGCAGTGACCTGAGCTAACATCAATAGGTCAGCCCAGGTCACTGCAGGGGATGCCGAGCGCTGCCATCAGGAGGTTAGATGAGATCATTACCTGCTGTGATTATCTCCTGCAGTCCTGCCATCAGCGCTGTCACTGACTTCTATGCCCCCGCCGCGTTGTCCGCAGCATCGCGAGAGCCCGTGACGTCACCGCTAGTGACAGTCTCGGGCCGCGGGCATAGACTGCAGTGATAGCAGTGACGTCAGGAGGCAGGAGATCGTCACCGCAGGTAATGATCTCATCTCACCACCTGGCAGCAGCGCCAGTCATCCCCGCGGCTGCACGCACTGCTGTGTGTCAGTGTCTGCCTGCGCTGCAGGGTGACAAGCTGCTGATACTGCGGGCAGACACTGACACTGCAGGGCAGGCAGCCGCGGGGCCGGAGCGGGACAGAGACTGCACGGGCACCTGGAGGTCACACGGAAGTGCTTCTGTGCGGCGTCCAGGGAGTGTGACGTGTGTGTTTACTCTGCTTCGCTTCCTCTTCTGTCATAATGACATCACTCCCTGCAAAACCGCAGGCAGCGATGAGCATTACCGCATGTAAATCGCGGCTATACCGGGGGTATACCGCACATCATTTGCTACCTGCGGTATACCCCCGGTATTTTGCGATTACATTACAGTGAATGGAGTGAAATACCGGGGGTATACCGCAGGTTCCTGTGGAAAAGAAGTGACATGCACATTTTTCTCAAGAAATTTTCTCAAAATCTTCAGAAAGAATTTTCTTGAGGAAAAAAACGCAGTGTGTGTACAGCTATTTTTTTTTTTTTTTTCCCATAGGTTTTGCTGGGAAATGTCTGCAGAAAGATTTCAAACATTTCTCAAGAAATTTCCGCAGCAAAACCGCGGGTAAAAACGGCTAGTGCGCACATAGCCTAAACATTCATGTGGCAGTGTCTGCATAAATACTTCGATCAAAAACAGAAGAACCAGAGTATTAAATTGTGCAAAAAATATAACCATGTTTATTAAGATGTACAAAAACACACACAAGGAGACAGATGGCTTGGGGGCTTATTCTGGTGGGGATACCTTTTGCTGGAATATGTAGTACTTCTTGCACATAGCACTTTCTTCTCCTAGAAATCTGGTGACCGTCAGGTTTGTACCCTACAGGCAATGCTACTAATATGTTCATTGTGTTTGTCATAGCCTTTTAAGTTTTTTTACATGCCATGTTTTTCCATAGTTTGGGGTTTGTCTCTTCTTTGTTTGACATTGTCACACATGTTGTACCAACTTAGGTCTCTTTCACACGTCTGTAAAAATCACGCACGTTTTTCACAGACGTGTCAAAGGTGCGTATTGTCTTCAGTGAGCCGTGTTTATGGCACTACGTGTGTTCTCCGTGTGTTATCCGTGATGACACATGGAGAACGGGACCTTTCTACTCACCTGTCCCGGGCTTCGCTGTCCGTGGTGCTGATCTTCGGTCTCCAGTCCCGCCGACTCCCCGCTGCTGCTGCTGCTTCCGGCCGCAGTGAAGTGAATATGCAATGAGCATAATGAGCAGCGGTCAGAAGCAAGTGACAGCAGCGGCAGAGACAGGAGGGCTGGAGAAGATGAGTAAAGTTTTGGGGTTTTTGTTTTTTTTTTTTAAAAAATATTTCTCACACGTGTGTTTTCTCCGGTGCGTGTCACATGGAACACATCCGTGTGGCCATTTGCATTCCGTGTGACACCCGTGATGCCGGAGAAAAACTGACATATCTACGTGTGGAGCACACAGGCACACGTATGCTCCACACGGTCCACGTGAACACGCACGTGAGTGCAGACCCATTGATTTTAATGGTCTACATGTGCCCGTGTCTCCGGTACGTGAGGAAACTGACCAAACACGTACCGGAGACACGGACGAGTGAAAGAGGCCTTATGATGTATTTTGCATGAGACATTCATAACTGGTCCAGGTCTATGGGTACTTCATAGCTACACAGCTATCTTCTGTCCCTGCTTAAGGTTACATATCCCCTTTCCATGCTGTTTTTAGTGGTTTTATTTATGGCCATTCCCTTTTGATTATCTGTTTGTCCTGTGTGTTTTTGTACATCTCAATAAACAGTGTTATATTTTTTGCACAATTTAATACTCCGGTTTTCATGTTCTTGATGCATGCAATGGAGTAAGTGCTGGTCACGATTTGACCCCTTTTGGGACATCCGTCAACTCATTGTCAAGTTACGGTTATGAGGTATATTATTCTCATAAATGCTTCTATGTACATAATTCTTCCTCTGCCGTCACACAGAAAATATGTAACATGGGGATTTTTTTTTTCTCTCCTTACATGTGTAGCATGGGCAGAGCAGGTACAGTTTAGGAAAAAAATGTGTGGATGGAGTTTTCACCAAAAATCCCTGTCCTCTGGGGCACTAGAGGTTGTTCAGGACTTTTGTATTGATGGCCTATCCATGGAATAGGTCATCAATATCTGATCTGTGCGGGTACCACACACCCAGCTCCTAGGCCAATTGCCTGTTCCCATGCTGCCAGTGATGGCCAGATGTGCGGAGTTATACAGCTCAGTAAGGTGCATAGTGGCTGTGGCATGTACTATACACTTGCCCCCTAGTCAAATGAATGACCGATTATCCCATTAACATCCATGATCTTGGGTTTGGTGAGGGTGCTAATGGTCAGATCCCCAGTCATACAGTTTTTGCCTACATTGTGGATGGGTGATTAATGTAGATGGAGGCAATCCATTTGAAACTCTTCTCCTTACATAAGCAGGACCTGCTTCAAGTGTAGAGTACTCCATGAACCAATCCAGGAGACTTTGTAACTGCTTGGTAAATTCACTTGTCTGTGTGTGCCGCCCCCACGTCAGCAGCTGGGCTGCTCAGATGCGGATCTGCGGGGGCTCGAGGGGCGTCTGGACCCGGGTTATTTACAGGGGTTTGTATAGTCAAAGTTCGTGACTCCACTCGTGGTGTGTGGTAAGGTGGAGTACCACCGCTGCCGTTGGGGAGTACCCGGGGTGATGACTGGGGCAGCCAGGTGTTGCGACCCTCCACGGGTAGGGGTGGATGCCCCAGGACTTGGTGATGGAGTTGGGGAGTGCCTTTGGGGGTGAAAGGGTCGATTGCGTACTCATTCAGTCCATAAAGCTAACACCGACAACTTGGTAAACCAAAGTTCTGGACACCGCTGCCGCCGAGGGGAGCTAGTTTGGGTCCTGTTCTCACTGGTGTTGCCTGATGATCTGTGACCTTTTGCTTGGCACTGAGTTTTCTTGCTAGTTGGCCCCTGTAGTGTAAAACTAGTCGGGTCCCGCTCGCCAGTGTGGCTAACTGAGGGAGCTTGCTCTCAGGGTTCATGCTTGGGATTTTCTGGACCGTTTTTGTGGAAAGCCCTATCCCCCTCGTTGCACTAGTACCCCAATTCTGGAGCGGGTGGAGAGCGGATCTTGAAGGCTCCGTTCTAGTCGGGTAAATTGTCAGGTTGCCTGAAGCTACTCCCTGACCTAGGGTCCATGTACCCCATCATGGCCTGGGACCCAGCCCGGTGATGGTACAAGGCCGCCGGCTGTTCTCCTTGACAGTTCCGTGCCCCTTGTCACAATCCCCTGCGACCGGGGGTCCAGCTCCTACTAGGCCCAGACCACCGTCTGCCACCTAGTTACTTTCAAGGAGCCCGGCTCCTGACCTCCTCTCTGCTTCACTTCCTACGCTCCACTGACCTACTCCTGACCTCCCCTTACTAACCCCCCAAGTGGGCGACCCTATTCCACTCAGGCCGTCCACTGGTGTCTGGTCGGTGTGGTGCAGTGTCCCTAGGATTCTGATTGGCTGGTTTTGGCAACACAATAAGTTGGGGACCCGTAACCAACGAGGAGGTGGATATTGCACAGAAGGGCAGATTGCACAATACCATGTGACGATATGATAAGCCAGGGCGTCACGTGTGATACGGAGCACACATGGTACCCTTGTGCTGTTCTCACATCATGGGCCCATTTATTAAAATAAAGAACTGTAACAAACTTGAGCATGTGAGGTGGTGGGAAAATGAGGGCATATTTTAGGTTGGGTGGAACCCTAATAAAGGTAGCTAGTACTCTAAATCTGCTTTTAAGTTGCAGGAAGCCTCAGTGATGGCAGCTGATAGCTGAAGGTTTCTGGAACTGGCATCCGTAAAAGTAAATTGCAATTGCAGGATAAATTGCTCTAGACAAGGCTACTCTGTGAACTTTTTAGGGGGTACCTGTTGGCCAAAAAAGTATTTAACTGCAGACTTGGTGCTATTTTTCAGGTTACAATTGTTCAGCAAATCTGTTCAGCAGTCTCAATGGAAGTGACTACAGGGGGGAAATGAAGGCATATTCTCCTTGCAGCTGCTCGCTTGCAGGCAGGGGTTAGTCACCGCTCACTATACTGTTAAGTGTTCTGTAATCATAACCTGCTCCTTTACTATGGGGGGATGTGACTGGCAGAGCGGCTGCAGGGAGACTGACCCCAATTAATCATTACTTTTGCACCTGTTTGCTGTGCTGTTCTTTGTGGTTTTTGCTCCCCCTCCCCCCACACTCTTCTTTATGGGTAAAGCCTAGCAGTTGTTTTGCCTGATCAGTTGCATAATTTGAAGCTCCGGTCTCCACTCCCTTGGTGTATTTTTCTTTTTCAGTCTAGTGATCAGCTAGTGTACCTCTACCACTGCTTGATGCTTGGGCGCTAATTGAGTACACAGTATAATCATACCTCCCAACCGTCCCGGATACAGGGACTGTACCGGATTTCAGCGGGTGTCCCGGTGTCACGATCGTGAGGCTTTTTGTCCCGCCCGTGGCTCCGTCCACCCGCTCTCTCCCCGTCTGACTTTCTCCCCCTCCTAATGCACATGAGCAGAGCAGAGCCGAGCGCTGCTTCACTGCTCTGGCTCTGTGCTGCCGTCGTTATGGGTGGGCGGCAGCAGCACTCTGGCTGCCGACACTTTAAATCTGCAGCTCAGCGTGCACTCACTGCTCACTGCTGGGCTGTTTGTGTACGGAAGTGCATCTGTGGGCGGAGCTACCGAGCAACATGCTGAGCTCTGTCCACAGATAAAGAGACTGCAGGAAGAGCAGCTGAACACCAAGGAACGCTGTATGTGACCCCCCCCCCCCACCTACCCAAAGCTGTATGCCCCAGCCCCCTCCTCACCAGAGCTATATGCCTCCAGACACCCCCCTCACCACATCTATATGGCCCCCTCACCAGATTTGTATGCCCCCCCCCACCAGATCTATATGCCCCCCTGCACACCCCAGCTCTGTATGCCTCCAGCCCCCTCCCACCAGATATGTATGCCCCAGCAGCCCTCTCCTCACCAGAGCTATATGCCTCCAGCCACCCCCCTCACCAGATTTGTATGTCCCCCAGCCCCCACACCAGATTTGTATGTCCCCCAGCCCCCACACCAGATCTATATACCCCCCAGCACTCCCCAGCTCTGTATGCCTCCAGCCCCCTCCCACCAGATATGTATGCCCCAGCAGCCCTCTCCTCACCAGAGCTATATCATACCTCCCAACCATCCCGGATACAGCGGGACTATCACGCTTTGCATTGTTTGTCCCGTTGCCACGGACGGGACGGCCATCTCCCGGGCTCCGCCCACCCACTCTCTACCCACCTCCCTGCTTTTCCCTCCTACCATCCTAACACGTGACGTGGCATAACAGAGAGGAGCGCGCTGCCCGAAACTAGTCGCTGTCTATGTGCTGCTGCTAAGGTATGTAAACATAATCTCCACAAATAACGACACACAACGCAACACACAAACACCGCTCTCACCCCCCGCTACACCCAGACAACACCCAGAACATGTACAGCCCCTACACAAACACTTGGTAACTACACACAACAACATGTATAGATAGATAGATTATTAGATAGATTATTAGATAGATTATTAGATAGATTATTAGATAGATTATTAGATAGATTATTAGATAGATTATTAGATAGATTATTAGATAGATTATTAGATAGATAGATATTAGATAGATTATTAGATAGATAGATATTAGATAGATAGATATTAGATAGATAGATATTAGATAGATAGATATTAGATAGATAGATATTAGATAGATATTAGATAGATAGATATTAGATAGATATTAGATATTAGATAGATATTAGATATTAGATAGATATTAGATATTAGATATTAGATATTAGATATTAGATATTAGATATTAGATATTAGATATTAGATATTAGATATTAGATATTAGATAGATATTAGATATTAGATATTAGATAGATATTAGATAGATATTAGATAGATATTAGATATTAGATATTAGATAGATATTAGATAGATATTAGATATTAGATAGATATTAGATATTAGATAGATATTAGATATTAGATAGATATTAGATATTAGATAGATATTAGATATTAGATAGATATTAGATATTAGATAGATATTAGATATTAGATAGATATTAGATATTAGATAGATATTAGATATTAGATAGATAGATAGATATTAGATAGATCTATTATCTATTATATATATATCTATCTATATATCACAAAAATCATACATGAACTGCACAATACGTAAATTCTAGACTTCCCGATGCGTAGAATCGGGCCACCTTCTATTGTAAACATAATCTCCCCAGCGCTGATTCCCCTCCCTCCCTCCCTCCCTCTGCCCCCGGCCGGAGCCTGTCTGTGCGGGCGGTCTGCCGGCCGCCTGTCTGTGCGGGCGGTCTGCCGGCCGCCTGTCTGTGCGGGCGGTCTGCCGGCCGCCTGTCTGTGCGGGCGGTCTGCCGGCCGCCTGTCTGTGCGGGCGGTCTGCCGGCCGCCTGTCTGTGCGGGCGGTCTGCCGGCCGCCTGTCTGTGCGGGCGGTCTGCCGGCCGCCTGTCTGTGCGGGCGGTCTGCCGGCCGCCTGTCTGTGCGGGCGGTCTGCCGGCCGCCTGTCTGTGCGGGCGGTCTGCCGGCCGCCTGTCTGTGCGGGCGGTCTGCCGGCCGCCTGTCTGTGCGGGCGGTCTGCCGGCCGGCCGCCTGTCTGTGCGGGCGGTCTGCCGGCCGGCCGCCTGTCTGTGCGGGCGGTCTGCCGGCCGGCCGCCTGTCTGTGCGGGCGGTCTGCCGGCCGGCCGCCTGTCTGTGCGGGCGGTCTGCCGGCCGGCCGCCTGTCTGTGCGGGCGGTCTGCCGGCCGGCCGCCTGTCTGTGCGGGCGGTCTGCCGGCCGGCCGCCTGTCTGTGCGGGCGGTCTGCCGGCCGGCCGCCTGTCTGTGAAGGCGGGCGGGCGGTCTGCCGGCCGGCCGCCTGTCTGTGAAGGCGGGCGGGCGGGCGGCCGGCCGGCCGCCTGTCTGTGAAGGCGGGCGGGCGGGCGGCCGGCCGCCTGTCTGTGAAGGCGGGCGGGCGGGCGGCCGGCCGCCTGTCTGTGAAGGCGGGCGGGCGGGCGGCCGGCCGGCCGCCTGTCTGTGAAGGCGGGCGGGCGGCCGGCCGGCCGGCCGCCTGTCTGTGAAGGCGGGCGGCCGCCTCACTGTGGCTGCCTGCGTCTCCGAGCTTGGGGCCCGCCGGCTGCCTGCGTGTCCGTGCTGAATGGGTGTGGATGGGGAGTGGATATGGGCGTGACTGTGAAATGGGTGTGGTTAGGGGGCGTGTCCTAAAAATTTGCCGCTACGCGCGCCGCAAACTTTGTCCCTCTTTTCTTTCTTTAAAAGTTGGGAGGTATGAGTATAATGGAAGTCAATGGGAAACTTGAGCCTTTTTCAATGCCGCTGCTCCATTAAGTGGCAAGCATGCTCATCACTATTTGCCAGTATTTTGGTGCAGTTTATGCAATGTGCTACTTTAGGTATAAGCGGTTAAACACCGGAAAGACCATTTGACTTTACATCAAATTTATGACCTACATGTGCCATTTTGAGAATTTGGCACAAGAGGCAAAATAGAGGGGCAAAATAACCCTCACAAAAAATCAATCAGGGCTTAAAACTTAATTTCTCTCTGTATCTGCACATCATTAAACATTGTTACCACATCATTAAACATTGTTACCTGCAGATTATCGCGCTGGCTTCAGATTATTGCGTATCTTATTCAGTACTGAATGAGTCCCATATAGAAGACAGCCACACTTTTGCTTGCAGGACCGGAGGATCAATGTGCATGGGGTAATTGGGTTCATGAGTGCACAACTACGTAGGACAACTAGCATGTGTGTTTTGAAATGAACAAAACTTGGACAAAGTGCAAAAGCAGAGTCTAGGGGACAGCGAGCAGTGTCATGGACAGTGAACTGCATGGTCAGCAGGCACACAAGTGAGTCACTGTGTAGATGAATTAGGTGAGGGTGCACTGACATTGCAGATAATGAGGGTGTCCTGTTCCCTATAGAAATAAATGGCATCCAAGATGGTGATGGGGGAGTCATAGTGGACAAAGTTATTGGGGTCAAAAATAAAATTGCAAAAAAGTGCCTGATTTTTGGATCCTTCTTTCTAGATTGTACCGCTGAAAGGGCTGTGGGAAGATGTGGTGCCTACTTTACCAGATGGCCACTTTGATGGTAAGAATGTGTCCCTTCCTCTAATACTGTCCACAGTCTGCTTATTCTTAACAGTAATGTGTTGTCTTGCATTTAGGTATTTTGTATGACACATATCCTCTGTCTGAGGAGACCTGGCATACACATCAGTTCAACTTCATTAAGGTAAGTTCAGTTTCCCCACTACTAGACAGTGTGTATATATAGGTGATGATTCGTCAAGTCATTGCTTTATAACTAGCCAAATCGCAGGATGTGGCTGACTTTAGTTTTCTAGTTCTCTGATGCTACATCCGCCAGCACACAGTTCAGCAATGCGACCATACCATTAGTCCAAATGGACATTCTCAGAAGTGCACTGCCCTCTGCAAGCCGGAAGCTGGGTAGTGGTGTGCTTCTGAAGATCGCGTTACTCATTTAAGAGGTCTTTAATTTGGTGTATTTTACTCAGAGGACCCTGGATCAAGTTTGGCAAACAAA
Organism: Anomaloglossus baeobatrachus; assembly: GCF_048569485.1. Classification (NCBI taxonomy): domain Eukaryota; kingdom Metazoa; phylum Chordata; class Amphibia; order Anura; family Aromobatidae; genus Anomaloglossus; species Anomaloglossus baeobatrachus. Next base: position 451,348,504 of record NC_134353.1, on the reverse strand, counting down.
ACTGATATTCCCATATTAATTTGTTGAAAGGCTTAACTTTAAAGGGAGCCTGTAACCACAATCAGATCCAAGAATGAAAGGGGTTGTACCAAGTTTGAAAGTGATTTCTGTAGGAGTTAACGTCTCATCTGCTGGGACCCCCTATTGAACTCATTAACCGGGGCTTTGTAAAACTCCATGTGGTCGCATTCTCACACCCTTTGCTCTATGCATTGTTAAAGGGAATGCTGGAGACAGATGAGTGCTGCATACTATTGGTTTTGAGCAATCCTGTTAAGAATTAAAGGGGTTGTTCGATCTGATCTAGAATGAAAAGTCTGCAGCTGCTGTGTGACTGCAGACTTGTGAATCCTCCCAGAGCTTCTAGTACACTGCGAGGATTCGTGTCTATTCTGGAAATGGCGGTAGAGTGTGCCTACTCCCAGTCAGGAACCCATGTGTGGCCTTGTTTAATACAAATGAACTCTGGATTAAGCATACCTGTTCAATGGACTCAGTTACAGGTGAGGACTTGATGAAGCTGAGAGAATGTCAAGGATGTGTAAAACCATATACAAAAGGGGCAACTTAAAGAAATACAAGGTTAACAAACATTTTTTTTTTCCACATGGTTTCTATAGTCCTTGTTTGTGTGCTTTTTGTCATTTTGCTGCCTTCAGTCTGAATAAACATTGTGCAAATTCCAATAAGAACCATTAAAGCATTGCATGACTAATGTCCACACTTTCAACCAGTACTGACCTACATTTTGGGGTGAGGTGTAGGTCACTTGAACTGCTCATCATAACAATAAAAAACAAAGTGAGGTTCATGTCATTAAACCCCTGCAGTAGTCTTCTGGCTAGAAACAAAAAAATCCTTAAGACACATGATTGGAATAAATGGCCATCAGGTAACAAGTGTTACCTTTTTAGATGGCCACTGCATGATAACATGCCAAAATTACATAGAATCAACAGAGAAAATGGAGTGCTTTATATTAAAATATCAACATTTTATTTAAATCTGAAGTTAATACCTTTTGTAAGTCAAACACATACAAAACAAATAAGGATCAAGGATGTGGCAGGGTAAGAAATGGAACTGCAGAAAGGTATGTACGCACCAAAAAATATCAGAAAAAATATAGTAATAGACAAAGGAAACCTGTTCCCAGGTGTTGAGTTAATACTGGGAAATTAGTAAGACAAAGTGGTACAGAGAAATAAAAAAATATACACAAAAAATTAGCGGCTAATACATACTTGTTAAAGTGCAGTGTCACAAAGGTGGGATTCCAAGAGAAGACCTCCGACAACCGTTTCGCATGGAACTATATAGCTTAATCATGGAAGTGGTGCATTGACTTGCCCGGACCTGTTTTAACCTCCCTCTAGCGGTCACATGACCATTAAAGCACCAATGTCATTGGAGGAAAGTGGCGCATGCGCACTCGCACCGCGCGTCCCAAGCTAGCGACAGCGGCGTCAGGACCTGCACATGCCCAGAGGGAGCAATGTGTTACCATAGCTCCCCAGGTACACAATAAAGATCAAAGAAACGCCACGGAAGGAGGTGAGCGGGGAGAGGAGCATATGCACACTAATATAAAAGAGCTGATAGAATACCAGCAACGTTGCAGATGCCAGATGGCATCATAGAATATGGTCAAAATATTTACTAAATGTGACTAAGGGGTATAAAATATCTTAAAGGCCTAAGAGTATACAAGAATATGCACAAAAGCATTTGTCTATCCCAAAATTCATATAGGTGGGAAAAACATACAAAAATATTCAAAAGCCTTTCAATAAATAATTGACATAGAACATCCGGCTCAAGAAATATGTTACAATAAATATACCAGATCAGAATACTTCAATATACAGTAAATACAATAGTCATAAAAATTGATCTGCACTTATACATTTATAATTTTCATCTATAAACCCAAAAATGTATATGATTGTAGAAATCCAAACCCAATGCCCATTAATATAAAGTAATCAACAGGGAAATGTATATCTAAAAATGATGCAAGACTGGTAATTGCCTTTGGAACTTCTTTCACTAAGTGGACCTGCTGGAGGGCTCCTCTATAGTATCCAGTGCGATTGCTGCATATTGTACCATAATCCTATTGGAAAGTGGATCAACTCCTCTTGGATTATTCCAGGCTTTCTAACCTCTGAACCAGGTGAGAGTTCCACTATTTCAACACCTTTTTATATATAAAAAAACTCACTACTCAGATTGGCGCCGCGTTTGTCTTTCTATCTTTCCCTGTCTCCAGGGTATTTTTTTAAAAATGATGTAGAAAGGATCAGAAGTAGTCCACTGCACTTGATAGACAGATATAAGGCCCAAAAAGGATTTTCAAAAGGCATCTATCCCATAGGGATATGACAAACAATGCCACACATTACATAAACTCAGGAGGAAGAGAAAGTAACTGTGCAGAAGTAGAAGAAAAACCACATTAAAAATACGAAAAAGGACAATAATACAAGAATAAGACTTTCCCCTAAAAACTTCAAAAGGAAAACCAAAATGTGATCTCCATTAAAGGCAAAGAAGGCCTACAAGAAAGAGGAAAACTCAGGCTTTCATTTAAGCCTTGAGGGCTCATCTTGTCTCTCGTTGCGCCAGCATCTTGCGTATATTTTCGCCTCTGATGCCACAGTGGACCACATCAATGCCCCATATTTTCAGAGATTTAGCGTTGGAGTTATGACACTGCCTGAAATGACATTGCAGTGTCTTCAAAGATGATACGTCCTGCAGAGTTTTTGCCCCGCCAATGACTCACATGTTCACGAACTCACACGGAGCTCCCTCGAGGTGAGTCCTACATAGATCTTTGGACACCCACAAGTCACACAATAAATGGCGTTGGAGCTTCTGCATGAGATATATATATTAATATGGAACCACCATGTTCTATCAACTGATGTAAATTCTGAACTGTGAGAGAGATTAGCACAAGCTAGCAATGACCACATGGATATGAGCCCTTTACGGGACGATTATGGCATTTCTCATCTGCAACGTTGCTGATATTCTATCAGCCCATTTCCATTGGTATTTGTATGCTTCTCGCCGCTCACCTCCCTGCTCCTTCCGTGGTGTCTTTGATCTGGATTGTGTACCTGGAGAGCTATGGTAACACATGGCTCCCTTCGGGCATACGCAGATCCGGACGCTGCTGTGGGTAGCTTGGAATGCGTGCGGTGCAAGTGAACATGCGCCACTTTCCTCCAATGAAATCGGTGCTGTAATGGTTGTGACCGCTAGAGGGAGGTTAACCCCTTCATGACCAGCCAATTTTGCACTTTCCGTGGGGGTTTTTCGCCATTCTTCCAAGAGACAACTTTTTTTTTTTTATTCAATCTGGTCATATGAGGGCTTTGTTTGCGGAATGACCTGTAATTTTAAATGAAACCATGAGTTTTACTATATAGTGTACTTGAAAACTGCAAAAAAATCCAAATGTGGAAAAATTGCAAAAAAGTGCAATTGCACTATTGTTTGTGATTTTTAATTCAGTGTTCACTATATGGTAAAACTGATGTGGTGGTTTGATGCCGGAGGTCGGTACGTGGTTCGTAGACACCAAACATGTATAGTTTTACTTTTATCTAAGAAATTAAAAAAAGTGAAGTTTTTCCGAAAAAAATGGCGTACATTTTGCGCCATTTCAGCACCCCGTAGCATTATCATTTTTTGGATCTATGGCTGTGACTGCTTATTTGTTGCGTCTTGAGCTGATTTTTTTTTTTTTTTTTTTTTTTTTTAATGGTACCATTTTTTAGCAGATGCTATGTTTTGATCGCTTGTTGCATTTTGCGCAAAATATGCGGCAACCAAAAAAAAACGTAATTTCGGCATTTCGAAAAAATTTTGGCACTACAGTTTACTGATCAGATTAATTTATTTTATATTTTGATCGGGCATTTTTGAAAGCGGCGATACCAATAGGGTTTTATTTTTTTTAACCCTTTAATTTTCAGTGGAGAGAAAGGGGGTTGATTTGAACTTTTTAGGTTTTTATTTTTTGATAATTTTTCAGAACTTTTTTTTCTTTTTAACTAGTTCTCCGAAGGGCTATAAAGATCAGCAGTCTAATCGCTCTTCCATATCTGCTGATCATAGCTATGAATACCAGATATGCTTATCTCCTATCTCACACAGCTCTCGGCAGGGATTAACACTGACACTGACCGCTAGGACGTAACTTTACTGCCTACGGTCGTTAAGGGGTTAAAAAGGTCCTGGCAGGTCAACGCACCACTTCCCCATGATTAAGCTATAGAGTTCCATGCGAAACGGTCGTTAGGGGACTTCTCTTGGAATCCCATCTTTTGTGAAACTGCACTTTTAACAAGTATGTATTAGCCTTTAATTTTTTGTGTATTCTTTTTATTTGCAATCTTTGTACCACTTGGTCTTACTAATTTCCCAGTATTGCCTCACAGCACCTGGGAACAGGATTCCTTTGTCTATCACTATTTCTTTCTGATATTTTTTTGGTGCCACTTCTTACTCTGCCACATCCTTGATCCATTATTTGTTTGTGATTTATAAAATGTATTAACTTCATTCATTCAGGTTATTTTAAATAAAATTTTGATATTTTAATACCTTCTCTGTTTCTAAGTAGTCTGGTGGCTTGCTGAACAGTGCTAGCAAAGACAATGGGAATGGCCTGTGCCATGTCTTGAAGGTAACGGCAGTATTTGTATTTACTGCTTGTGGGCTGACAAGTGTGGCGCCCCTGACCTGGTCAGGCACCGCTGAGTATGCACCCATGCCGGGGGCAGTACAACACAGGTAATCCAGAAGGCTGACCGGGGTGTGGTTACACAGGCGCATAGTAACCAGGTCTTCCACATTGACCTTTGAAGGGACCCCTGGGGAATCCAGGAGCGGACGTGGCCTCCATCTCCACTCAAGGGGTGTGGTAGAGAGTCTGGTTGCGGAGGCAGGCACAGAGGGGAGGGAGTAGTGAGCCAGTCAGTTAGTGAAGCTCAGGCAAAGAGCAGTCGCAAGGAGGAAACCTGGAGGCTCGCTAGTCAGACACCGCAGGTGCAGAGGTTGCTGGCGGGGGAGAATGGTCACCTGGTAGTGCCGCCCGAAATCCACCTAAGGCCGGAGTGTAGAGAGGTGGCTGAGTACGGGGACTGCCAGGCGAGGACCAGGCCCGCACGGGGTTACAGGTCCCCAGAGCAGGGGCCCATTCAGTTGGCCTGCTCAACCTGAAGGTTGGGGTACTTCATACCCTCCACCAGAACACCAGAGTCCGCAGCCACGTAGCAATGAGAGGGCCCATAGATCACAAGAGGCAAGCAAACAGGCGGAAAAAGGGGAGAACAGGCGGAAGCAACTTCCCTGGGTGACCCCGTAGGGCTAAAAGTCTGGGTCACCACAAAAACACGTAGGCTAGGAAGGCGAGTCAGCAACCACCCCCTAAGTCAGCCTGAAGGAGCCTGGTTCCCCTCTTGGAACATCACAGCATCGCCCGGGTTACTCACCCTGCCACCTGAAGTGAGTAAAAAGCCTGAAAGACATTCCTGCTTTGCGTGTGAGTTCTTCTGCGACCTGTGGTGCTACGCTCCCACACTGGGCCCTGGGGCCAGCCTCCCTCTCGGGAGGCCACTACATCTAACTGCATCCAACATCAGCCCCAGGCGTCCCCTAATCTGCAGTGGCGGTCGCCGTGACCGCAATACCGAGAGTGGCATCACAAATCCTATAGAAGTCAACCTACCTGTGTCCAGAAGGATCCAGGTCGCGCCGTTCCTGAAGACGCTGAGACGACCTGAAGGTAATGGGGCACTGGGCGGCACACAAGTACTTTCACCTTTTTATGGATTCAAAAATGAATATCATGTTTGACATTTTTCATTGTTTATGGCTTTTCCTTAAAGGATTTATTATCTACTTTTTGGGGGTACTGTTAAAGGGTATCTCTACCAATGTTAAAGGGGAGTTCTGAATAGTCATCTTTGACTATGAAATAATATCCAATACTAAATGGCATTTTATAATTTTCTGTTCCTTTTTGCTGTAAGTACAACTAAACTGACAAAGTTTTCTAAAGGTTATTACACACCTAAAGTCTTCAGTTTGTTTTTGTAGATAGATTAATATACAGTAAGGCTTTATGTGCGCAGGGGTTTTTTTTTATTTGGTGTTTTGTCACATCTGCATGTCTTTTTATCTTGCACTTTGTAGCCCTTCCACCCATTGACTTAATTAAAAAAGAAAGATGATAATCATGGGGTTTTTGGTGTTTCCTGCCAGAAGGTGCAATTTTCATGCAGAAAATTTCTGCACCAAATCTGCAACGTGTGCACATAACCTAATAGGACATGCTCAAACCCACAATTACCTAATATTTTCCACCGATGATGCATAAGTCACACAATTGCAGGTCAACTCACTGTCACTAGATGGAGATAAAGGGGTTAGTAGTAGTGATGAGCACACATGCTCGTTACTCAGAGAGCCTAAGTGCCAATCACTGACTTCCATTACTCATTACGCTAGTTGAACACTTTTCAGAGTGTCTGACCTGCATGACTAGAGGACCGATCATATTGGTGCTCATTCATCTCTAGTAGCAGTGCAGAGGACAGGGGGGTTAATGCAGGGGTTATCAGAAGAGGGATATGGAAGAGGTGTAAGGTGTGATAATAGGCTGGGCAGGAAGGAATTAATTCAGGGTGGAGAATAAACTTTGGGGTTGGGAGGAATCCTGGGCTGTGGATACTCAGCCCACTAGACTTGTCATGACTCTAGTGGAGAAACTGAGCATGTGAGCACTTAAACTTTTTAAACCCACAGAATCGGGGGAGTGTGCAGTCCCAGATGAAGGGAGATGAAGTCAACAGTCTATTGATTTCCCCCACACATCCATTGACCAAAACTCAACCTCCACCCCATCTTGGCTGAGGGCTCAGATGCCTATTGATTGTGATAATTTCATAGGAATATATGAATCGGTCACGTTTGGTTGGGAGTCCAATTTATATGGCCTCCTGCATGCATCCTTACAGTGGTCTGACTGATGGATTTTCAGTTTACTGCCTGTAATGGTGCAAGATCTAGTCTAAAGTGCAAACTAACATTTTTAAAGTTGGGTGGGGAACCTATTTTTTGCCAAGGGACACTTGGAAATTTCTGCCATAATTTGGGAGCTGCACAAAATTATCAGCTTGAAAATTCCCTTGCTATATTTGGTCAATTAACTCACCCCTACTGTGGTGGCCAGAGGTGCTACATTTATGTGGCTGTAACGTTAGGTGATATGTATCATGTTGCTTCTCACACCTCCTTTTTCTCTTCCCATGTCAGCACTGTACGTGAGTGTATCTGCCCCCAGGAATTGAAAACCATTCTGAAAATAAAAGGGGTGGCACCTCTTCCAAGACCCAGTGTGGTTTCTTGTTCCTGGAAGAGGGTACCTAAGTTTTTATACTGATATGCAGTCCAGCTCTTTGGTGGTCTGGTTCCCATGGCTCCACTCACCAAAAAGAGCCGGCTCATTCATGGATGCCTATTAAATGTGATCACCACACCTGAACAGATATTTAAGCTTGTGTTATCCCCACCCACTCTCACAACGGGTCAATTAACTTGCTGAGGGGATGGGGTTTTGTTCAGGTGGGTGGGGATTCTAACAAAACGCCAAAATTATGCCCAGTGAGAGCCTTTAAGAGAATTTATTGGCTCACTGGGTATCTGGCTCCTGTCAGTCATAGCAGGGAGCCGGATATTTGTGTCGGATTGTTCGCAACTGCCACATCACTACTAAGTTTACCTGGGGAAATTTCTCCAGATGATCGGGTCTGAGGGCCAGGATAGCTCTGTGATCCAGGTGTCACGGGGGCCACGCTGGTCGCATGCTGCAGCCTCCTTCTCCCATGTCTGGCATTGCACTGTTGGGAGACACCGCCGCTCCTGTCAGTTCCACGCAGCTAATGAAGGGAATAGCGCGATCAGCTGAGCTGTCACTGAGGTTAATCTTGGCCACCGCTGTATCCAGCGACAGCGGGTAACCTCAGTGACAGCTCAGCTCATCGTGCGGCTGTCTTCAGTTGCTGTTTGGAGCTGACAGGAGCGGCGGTGTTTTCTGCAGCTCCGGTCACCTTCATGCAGCAGAGCTGGAAGCGACGCTGGACCATCCTGGATTACGCCGGACATGGAGGGCTTTTTCGGGCTTATTAAATTGGTGAACCAGGGAATTTGATAGTGTTTTTTTTTTTTATTTCTAATAAAGGATATTTTTGTGTGTGTGTGTGTTTATTTACCTTAACTTACAGATTAATCATGGAAGGTATCTCGGGGAGACGCCTGACATGATTAATCTAGGATTTAGTGGCAGCTATGGGCTGCCATTAACTCCTTATTACCCCGATTTGCCAACGCACCAGGGCAAATCGGGAAGAGCCGGGTACAGTCCCAGAACTGTCGCATCTAATGTATGCGGCAATTCTGGGCGGCTGCTAACTGATATTGTTAGGCTGGGGGGCTTCCCATAACGTGGAGCTCCCCATCCTGAGAATACCAGCCTTCAGCCGTATGGCTTTATCTGGCTGGTATTAAAATTGGGTGGACCGCACGCCAGTTTTTTAATTATTAAATGATTTCACTGCACAGTATAGACCCGCCCACCAGCTGCTGTGATTGGGTGCAGTGAGACACCTGTCACTCAGCGTGGGGGCGTGTCTCACTGCAACCAATCATAGGCGCCTGTGGGCGGGGAAAGCAGGGAATACGAGATTGTTTATTGAGCGGCCGGCTTTTTCAAAATGGTAAAAGCCGCCGCAGCAGTGTGAATGCCGTGCCGCGCCGGGGAACAGTGAGTATGAGAGAGGAGGGGAAAATGACCGACAGACTGTGCGAGAGGGACAGAGATAGTGACGGACTGACAGAGAGAATAGAGACCGAGAGGGAGAGACCGACTGACAGAGAATAGAGATTGACAGACATTGTGAGACATAACTCGTTTCCAGTGTTTTAGGAAACATGCGAGAAATGTATTTAGAAAATCGGATGTCACTAGGATGGTGTGAGTGCCGGCCCGTGACATCCGATTATTTACACGCTCCCATAGACTTGCATTGGAGAGACTCGCAGTAGAAACTCGCAAAAAAGCAGCATGCTGCGATTTTTTTTTTTTTTTTCTTTTTTTTTTTTTCTCCGTCCGATTTTGGACTGAGAAAAAAAAAAAAATTGCAAATGCGAGCTGAATCATTCACTAACATGTGTCCGATTCCAATGCGAGTTTTTCTCGCATTGCTCTACTGCGAGAAACTCGCAAGTGAGAAGCAGCCCTAAGAGTGCGCCCGTGGGGGGTGGAGAGCTCAGTCGAAGGGGTTTTTATTCAATTGACCCTCCCAAAATGGAGCTCCTAGAAAGCAATGATGCCAGTCCTCAAGTGGGGGGGAGGCTGAAACAACATTGCCATCAGTGGGCTGGCCTCTGACTGGGTGTTAAAAACAGTATCCCTCTGTCTCAGGCTCAATTTCTTTATATACACACACACACACACACACACCCTGCATGTTGCGTTCTCAAGTGGGCCTAAAAAACAAAGGGGTTCTGGAGCATGATGTCTTCTTAATGGGAAAGAATGTATGAATGTATTTAAGGGTTCCAGTAGCAGAAAAAGGTACCAGGTACTACAGTAACTTTTTTTTTTTTTTAAAAGAAACCAAAATCCAATGGGTCCTTTCAGTACCACTTTCAATCGGAGATCTCTGAATTGCTACCTGAAAGTAGAAAGATTCAAGATGGAGACCCTGAAATCAACAGTACGCTTACTATTACTCTTCTGCTACATGGCGGTAATGGTTCTGACGGTTTCTTATTACCACATCCCTATCCACAAAGACCACCAAAAATACCTCAGGCAGGCAATTATAATCAAGGGGAAGCTGACTCACCTCCAGTATCAGTGTCTTCAATTTGGTATCGCAGTAGCCCTGAGGGTGTTCACTAAAATAGTGGCAGACATGGCATCTTTTATAAGAAAGAAAGGAAAAGAAGCTCTGACTGAGGTAGCAGTTAGGATGAGTGGCCTCCAGGGCTGCAAGGCGCAAGTGGACTTGGGTCCTGACAGTGCTACCGCTACCAAATCTTCATCCTCATCAGATGAGAAGTTTAACTTTGACAAGTATTTGGATGACATGGAGCAGGCAAAGCGTTGCCGCAAGGAAAAAGATTTCACTATAGCAAGCAGATTGACCATATTGCAGCCACATTTTTCACTTGTTCTCAATGAAATGGAAAAATTCAACCGTTCATCAAAACTGACTGTGCATGAGGCAATTCCTTTATACTCAGAAATTGTTAGAGATGTTGCCCATGTGGTTACGGCTTTGCCTCCAACCCAAGTTACTGTAGAGAGGTTGTTCTCTAGCCTTAACATTATTAAGTCAAATTTGAGGTCATCTATGAAGGAGGATCTGATGGAAGCAATTCTATTTCTTAGAACAAATTCATAGACTGCACAAATTATATCTCACTGTATACATATTTACAATGTATTAGTTTTGTGTTCTAAAGTTGTATTCCAATAAATATATTTTATGTTCTAAAATCTTGATTACTGTATCATAAAAATGATTACATGTCTGATGTTCACATTGTACTACAATACATTTTTCACTTAAATAAAAACAATATATGTGGGAGTCTGAGTCATGGAGTTGGTGCAAGGGAAATTGAGGCGTCTGAGTCGCATGTTTGGCTTACCACCTCCACCGCCCTGGGCAGGACAAAGAAACCCTCAGAAGAGGGGTTCTCTGGAATGCAAATGAGCTGGTGGTTATCACTACGGATACCAGCCCAATGGGGTGGGGAGCCCACCTAGGGAATTAGTACCTTCAAGGGAAATGGGACCCAGCCTTCACCAGCAGCTCCTCGAACTTCAAAGAACTAACAGCAGTGACGACAACATATTTTAAAAGAGAAAATCACCAAGGAAAACATGTTCATCTTCTCAGACAACAGTACGGTAGTAGCTTACCTAAATCACCAGGCAGTCACCAGATCAAAGCTCTGATGGAAGAGACAGAATATTCAGTATAGTGAAAAAAGATTATGCTCACTTATGGAGCATCACCTGAAGGGTTCAGACAACATGATGGCAGACTACCTCAGACGCCATACCATACAACAGAGTTTACTTTAAACTGGGAGGTGTTCAAACAAATTTGTCTGAATTGGGGGGGGACCAGAAATGAACTTGTTTGAAAATGTGCAATTGGGCAGATTCTTTTCCCTAGATCCAAAGGAGAACTGGAAGGGGTAAACTCCTACAGACATGGGATTTCCAGCTGGCATATGCATTTCTACCTTTTCCACTAAGGCTACTTTCACACATCCTGTTTTTGCCGTCAGGCACCGTCTGGTTTGTGCCTTATGCAAAGGACCCGTCTCATTAGGATCCGGAAAAAAAAAATGGCTCTGTTTTTGTTTTTTTTTCATGCCAAAGAGACCCAATTATAACCGCACACACGCAGGCACTACCACCCCCATCGCTGCACACACACTGGCACTACCTGAGTGACATCACCGCTGATAGCGCGACCCACTTCAGTTTCTCTGTGGAGCTCACAGCGAGCAGCAGTGCTCTACTGCCGCTCCTGTCAGCTTCCAATGTCGAAGAGCTGAAAGCGTTGTTGGACCTTGTGTGGATTACGCCGGACCTGGAGCGATATTTGGGGATTAATAAAGTGGTGAAAGAGGGTGTTTATTTTTGTCTTTTATTTCAAATAAAGAATTTTTCGGTGTTTGTGTTTATTTACTTTCACCAGTTTAGTGATGGTGTGGTGTCTCAGACTCCTGCCATCACTAAGCTAGGACTTAGTGGCAGCTATGGGCTTCCATTAACTCCTTTTATTACCCCGATTTGTCACCGCATCAGGGCAATCGGGATGAGCCGGGTAGAGTCCTGGGACTGCCGCATCTCATAGATGCGGCATTTCCGGGCGGTTGCTGGTTAATATTTTTAGGCTGGGGGGCTCCCCGATCCTGAGAATACCAGCCATCAGCTGTGTGGCTTTACCTTGGCTGGTAAAAAAACAAAAATTGGGGGGGACCGCATGCAGTTTTTATCTATTTTACTGCAATATATAGACCCGCCCACCAGCGGCTGTGATTGGTTGTAGTGAGACAGCTGTCACTCAGCATGGGGGCGTGTCTGACTGCAACCAATCATAGGCGCCGGTGGGCAGGGGAATACAAGATGGAATAATGCGCGGCCGGCATTTTCAAAAGCTGGAGAAGCCGCCAGAGCAGTTTGACAGCTGCGCCTCGCCGGTGATCAGTGAGTAAGAGAGTGGGTGAGAGGGAGAGACCGACTGACCGAGAGAGACTGCCCGACACTTTCTGTGACCAGAAGTGAATTTACACAACATCTGGGCAAGCCCAGAAACAAAAACTGATCCATCGTTTGTTTCCGGCATATGCCGGATGACGCTGGATCTGGCGCCAATAGGCTTCCATTATACAACATGCTAGATCCGGCGGCGTCAGGTTTTTTGCCATTGTCAAAAAACGTTCCATGCCTCTCCGGCAGCTGGACGAAGAACGCATGGCAATCCAGCGCTAATACAAGTCAATGGGGAATAAAACTGATCGGGCGCCGAATCAGTTTTATCCACATTTCCCTGGATTGTGCCTGACTGCAAAAATTGAATGTGTGAAAGCAGCCAAATCCTGCTAGTCCTGAAAAAAAAATCAGGAAAAAGAATGCCAGTCATCATGATGGCCCCCTTCTAGCAAAGGAGAGCTTGGCTCACGTGGCTAAGACTTTTATCTATATTGGACCCCTGGATTCTACCAAACAGACCTTATTTTACTTTCTCAGGGGCTGCTCCTTCATCCTCAAGTACAGGGGTTACACTTGACAGCCTGGAACTTGAGAGGAATCTTCTAGTGGTGAGAGGATTTTCTCCCGGCTTAATTTCCACCCTCCTTTGTAGTAGGAAGCTGGTCACTTCCACAAAGTATGCAACAGTATGGGGAAAGTTCCTGGAGTTCTCAGGGAGCCAGATAACTAACAGCAACTGGTGCCGTTAGCGGAAATGTTAAGCCCTTCTGCAGGAATTCTATCTACCAGCACATTAAGGCTGGACTCACATGAGCATATGGCATCTGATGCGAGCGCATCGGATGCGATATGCTAATGACCCTCGGCTCAGGCTCTGCTGTGAGCGTGAGACGAGTGTCATGCGACTCTGACCTGATCTTGCAATCGAGTCACAGCTGTGAAGCTAAGGGCGGGCTCTGCGGAGGAGCGGGATGGATTAATGTCCCCATCTCCTCCATTCTCAGCCTGAGCTGTAGATCACACTGCATTTGGATAAGGCTATGTTCGCATTTCCGTTGTTTAGGATCAGTTACAATCCGCCGCTCTGATAAACAACGCAATCCATTTAGCGGATTCCATTGTTCCCATAGACTTATATGAGCGGCGGACTACGACTGATGCCCTTGCTTTGCATCCGCCGCCCAACTGACCGTCTGGCAGCAGGAACGCAGCATATAACGTTTTTTTGAACAGCGGAATCCTTTTGTTTTCACTGCGCATGCTCAGATCTTGTATTTAATCATTCAAATGTCTCTCCCTCTCATCAGCCGGCTTCTGATCTGATGTGAGCAATCAGCTGATCGGCCAGCTATTGTGAACGATCACTCTCACAAAAGCCGGCTGCCAGGAGATCAGCTGATCGTTCACAATAGCCGGCCGCCAGCTTTTGAGAGCGATCAGCTGATCTCCCGGCGGCCGGCTCTCGTTTTTATACTGAAAGCAATTCACCAACGGAATCCGCTTTCTCATGACAATTCTTGTCACCTGTTGTACAACGCATCAGTCACAAGCGTCAAACACAGGTGACTGATGCAAAAAAAAAAAACGGAAATGTGAACATAGCCTTACATCCGAGTGCAGTCCGATGTATCTCTCGCACCCATTCACTTGAATGGGTGCGAATGATACGGCTCTTGCAGAAAATCCCAGCATTCTGCGACTTTTCACGCATCCAGAATCTGGGTGTGAGAAAAGCTGACAAACTGCTCTTCCCTCCCTTATTGACTAACATTGCTCAGAGTGCAATGTGAGATTTTCTCGCATTGCACTCGTCCGATTTCAACGCTCGTGAGTGTGCCCTAAAGGTTCAGGTAGCAGACCTGGGTGCACTTTTTGAGAGAAAGATTGCGGACCATCCGTGGGTGCATGGGTTCATTAGGGCCCTTTTTGCTTCTAGACCTCTAGAAGGGCCTAGGATAGCTCCCTGGGACCTCAACCTAGTATTAGCTACACTCAAACATCCCTTTGAGCCCATCTCCTCGGTCTCCACTAAGGCTCTCACTCTGAAGGTGGCACTATTGGTGGCAGCCAGACTCATTTGTGAACTTCAAGCCATTTCCAGTGACCCTCCCTTCACTACAATTCAGGATGATAGAATAATGTTTAAGCCAGACCTGGCCTTTCTTGCCAAGATCAATTCAAAGTTCAATAGGGACCAGGAAATTGTTTTGCCGTCTTTCTGTGACAATCCCAAATCACAAGGTGAGCAGGTCTTTCATTCCTTGTCAGGAGAAGTGTCCTGAGATACCTGGACATAACTCTGCAATGGCAAAAGTCATACTCCATGTTTGTTCTTTTTGGCGGCCCAAATAGAGGGATTGCGGCACCAGGTCAATTATTGCTAGGTGTGTGAGGGAGGCCAATAGTTTGGAATATTCCGTGTCAGGATAAGCCCCTTCTCAGGTGATCAGGGCCCATTCTACTAGGGCTATATCCACTTCTTGGGTGGAGAGGGTGAATGCCTCGGTAGAGCAGATCTATAAGGCTGCAGTACTTCACTTTCCACCTTCTTTAAGCACTGCCGTTTGGATTTGGGTCTATCCTTTGAGAGTAATTGGATTTTCCAGGGCCATGACAGCATCATGCTAGTTCCCTCCCTGATTAGGGGGTGTTTTTTTTTTTTATTTACAAAAAAGTTTCTGGTCTCACAGTATGTAAAATATGAACAGCATAAGGGGGTTTCTCCTGTTTGGTGATTAATAAGTCATTAATAAGGTGGTTACCTCAAATGCTCTAAAAACACATTGGGGCTTGGGAGAGGTGCCACCCCTTTATTTTCAGAAAGGTTTCCTGTTCCTGGGAGTGGATACACTCACATACAGTGCTCTCATGGCTCTGGAAAATCCAATTGCTGATATGTAACTTATCTTTCCAGGTTTTGTCTCTCTGTAGCGGTCAAATTTGTGGTGATATTTTTTTTTTTTTTTTTTTTTTTGTAAATCATATACATCAGATAGGAAACATGGGGGCTGCTGTGTATACATCACAATCAAGATGCTGAACTGCTGTATATACATCACAGGAGGGGCTAGGGGCACAGACTAGACACGACTGGGGGGAAGGTACAACAGGCACACACTCTAACCCTGCCCACAATGGATTTTAGGACTAGAGATGAGCGGTCCTATGGAAGTTCAAGTTCTACTGGCAAAGCTGGACCTTATCTAAAGTTCTGTTCTGGACCTGAACTCAATTAGAAGTCACTGTCTCTCTGCCCCCATGCAGCCAGTCAGAAACAGAACAATTCTGGTGGAGGGTGGGGTTTTTACTATTTATTTCTTTTGTACAGACTACATTGTGTGTGGTTTTTTTTGTTTGTTTTTTTTTTTGTCCCCCCCCCCCCCCTTCCCTTTTCCTCCTAGTGCAAGGCATTCAAACCCTGAAAGAGACTTGCTACAAGCATACTTGAGGACAGTGGTATTTGTTCCCGTGGCTGGCATATATAAAGCACTTGAGCTCGAGGTGTGTGTTACAAACATCGAACTTTACACTTCGTGCCCGCTCATCTCTAGTGAGGACCTAATCCTTCAGTGTATGCGCATACAGCGTTCAATAGTGAATGCTGCATGGAACTTGCAAGACACAGCTGCCACCAAAGCACTGTAGTCCCTAAGAATGTGCCCTAGGGCCGCAGAAAAAGTTATAAATCAGGGGTGGGGAACCTCCCGGACATATAAGAACTGTTAGCACAGAATGATTGTCCAAACAAAGTGCAGGCGCTCATACATCATGTTGGTGCTAATAATTTAAATACACCTTCACACCTGTTTTGTCTCAAGGTGAATAACCCTTTTTGGATTATATCTTTATACAGGCTCATGCTTACCGTCTATTGAAGCCTGGTGGAGTCCTTACATACTGTAACTTGACATCTTGGGGAGAGTTTTTGAAGACTAAATACAATGATATAGAAAAAATGTTTCAGGTAAGATGTGTAAGGATTTTTATCTCCTCATACAAGGTCATGTGTAGCACAATTTATCAACTTTTAGACTATGCGTACAGACTAATTAGTCTTAAGTGGAATCTGTCAATAGGATCATTTCTCCTAAGCCATCTATATGGGCATGTCTGTCACAAAGTTGAATAAAGTGATAGGTTTGTCTGTGATCTAATGTCTAAAGGCCCCTTTACACATTGCAACATCGCAAACGACATCGCTGTAACGTCATCGGTTTTGTGACGTAATAGCGACCTCCCCAGCGACATTGCAGTGTGTGAAACACATCAGCGACCTGGCCCCTGCTGTGAAGTTGCTGATCGCTACAAATCGTTCAGGACCATTCTTTGGTCCTTTTGTTTCCCGCTGTGCAGCATGATCGCTAGAAAGTCTGTGTGTAAAGGGGCCTGTACAACGACTTCCTTAGCGACTTCCCTTTCAAAAAGCTGCTTTATAACGTCCCCAATGACTAACTAGGTCGTTCTGCAGGTCCGTATCGCTGTTGCATCGTTTTCCAGGTTTGCCTGTTTGACAGCTCACCAGCGACTCACCAGAAACTTTGTAGCAATCCCGGCCAGGTTGGGATTGCTGGTGGGATCGCTAGAAAGTCTCAGTGTGTAAAGGGGCCTTTAGGCTCCTTTCACATTGCGTTTTACCTTCTGCTCACAGGTCCCGTCGGAGCATCCGACGGGACCTGTGAGCGGAAGGTAAAATGCAATGTGAAAGGAGCCTTATAAAGAAAAATGTGGATTTCTCTAAAATATGTAAATTTAAGATCTATAGGCCAGACTTTATAGGAGCTCGAAAAAACAATGTGCAATAGGGTTTTACCTGAGATAATTGGATACTTTTTTTTTTTTTTTTTTTTGTAAATGCTTTCTTTAGAATTTTTCTCAGTATTACAAAAATGGAATAATAACAGTAATCATGAATAAAACATTTTTAGCAAGTAAAGAGAGAGGAAGAAAAAAAGAAGGCGGAAAACGGGGGGAGAAGAGGTGGAAGTAGAAAGAATGAAAGTATGATGAAAGCTGGGTAGGGGGGATATATGAGAGGGGATAAAGGATTCCCACCCATTGTTGAATGGAAAAAATAAATATATTATATACTAAGGGTACCGTCACACTTTAGCGACGCTCCAGCAATCCCACCCTTGATCTGACCTGGTCAGGATCGCTGGTGCGTCGCTACATGGTTGCTGGTGAGTCGCTACATGGTCGCTGGTGAGCTGTCAATCAGGCAGATCTCACCAGCGACCAGTGACTAGCCACCAGCGACGCTGCGCTTGGTAACTAATGTAAATATCAGGTAACCAAGCAAAGCACTTCGCTTGGTTACCCGATATTTACCTTGGTTTTCAGCGCACACCGCTTAGCGCTGGCTTCCTGCACTCCTAGCCAGAGTACACATCGGGTTAATAAGCAAACCGCTTTGCTTATTTACCCGATGTGTACTCCGGCTACGTGTGCAGGGAGCCAGTGCTGGCAGCCTGAGAGCGGCGGACGCTAGTAACCAAGGTAAATATCAGGTAACCAAGCAAAGCGTTTCGCTTGGTTACCCGATATTTACCTTGGTTACAGCTTACCGCAGTCTGCCAGATGCCGACTCCCTGCACATTCAGATTGTTGCTCTCTCGCTGTCAAACACAGCGATGTGTGCATCACAGTGGGAGAGCAACGTCCAAAAAAATGAACCAGCACTGTGTAACGAGCAGCGATTTCACAGCAGGGGTCGCATCGCTGCTCAGTGTCACACACAGCGAGATCGCTAATGAGGTCACTGGTGCGTCACAAAAACCGCGACAGCAGGTTTACACAGGTGGCTTTACACACTGCAACATCGCAAACGACATCGCTGTAACGTCACCGGTTTTGTGACGTAATAGCGACCTCCCCAGCGACATTGCAGTGTGTGAAACACATCAGCGACCTGGCCTCAGCTGTGAAGTTGCTGATCGCTACAAATCGTTCAGGACCATTCTTCGGTCCTTTGTTTCCCGCTGTGCAGCATGATCGCTAGAAAGTCTCAGTGTGTAAAGGGGACTTTACAGCGACTTCCCTTTCAAAAAGCTGCTTTACAATATCCCCAATGACTAGCTAGGTCGTTCTGCAGGTCCGAATCGCTGTTGCGTCGTTGGCCAGGTCTGCCTGTTTGACAGCTCACCAGCGACTCACCAGAGACTTTGTAGCGATCCCGGCCAGGTTGGGATCGCTGGTGGGATCGCTAGAAAGTCTCAGGCTATGTGCGCACGTTGCGTACAGTCACTGCAGAAATTTATGCAGCGATCTGAAGAGCACATGTGCTCTTTAAATCGCTGCAGAAATGTCCGTAGTGAAAAAAAAAAAGCCGATTCCATGCGCTCTGCCTGCAGCTCCTGCCATAGACAGAGCAGGAGCTGCCGGCAAAGCGCACGGAAGAAGTGACATGTCACTTCTTAGAACGCAGCGCTTCGGCAGTAGCCGAAGCGCTGCGCTCTAAAACGCCACGTGCGCACGGCCCCTGCACAATCTCCATAGACTGTGCAGGGGACGCAGGACGCATGCAGTTACGCTGCGCTACAAAGCGCAGCGTAACTGCATGTATTTACGCAACGTGCGCACATAGCTTCAGTGTGTAAAGGGGCCTTAAGTGTTAGCATATGAGAGGTGTAAAAGGGCTTTATTATTTTAGATGAGCATGAACAATGTTTGTCTTATTTGTTTATCTAATCAGTTTTGGAGCGAAGGTCATTTCTTTGTGTATAGGGTTATCATGAGATTTTGGCTAAGGGGTGCTTCACACACAGCGAGCTCGCTGCCGAGATCGCTGCTGAGTCACGCTTTTTGTGACGCAGCAGTGACCTCATTAGCGATCTCGCTGTGTGTGACAATGAGCAGCGATCTGGCCCCTGCTGCGAGATCGCTGCTCGTTACACACAGCCCTGGTTCGTTTTCTTCAAAGGCGCTCTCCCGCTGTGACACACAGATCGCTGTTTGTGACAGCGAGAGAGTGACCAATGAAGCGAGCAGGCAGCAGGAGTCGGCATCTGACAGCTGAGGTAAGCTTGTAACCAAGATAAACATCGGGTAACCAAGGTGGTTACCCGATATTTACCTTAGTTACCAGCCTCTGCAGCTCTCACGCTGCCTGTGCTGCCGGCTCCGGCTCTCTCCACATGTAGCTGCTGTACACATCGGGTTAATTAACCCGATGTGTACAGCAGCTAGGAGAGCAAGGAGCCAGCGCTCAGTGTGCGCAGCTCCCTGCTCTCTGCACATGTAGCTGCATTACACATCGGGTTAATTAACCCGATGTGTACTGTAGCTAGGAGAGCAAGGAGCCAGCGCTCAGTGTGCGCGGCTCCCTGCTCCCTGCACACACAGCTAAGCGGTGTGCGCTGGTAACTAATGTAAACATCGGGTAACCATACCCGATGTTTACCTTAGTTACCAGTCTCCGCAGCTTCCAGACCGCGGCTCCGTGCAAGCGCAGCGTCGCTTGCACGTCGCTGCTGGCTGGGGGCTGTTCACTGGTCGCTGGTGAGATCTGCCTGTTTGACAGCTCACCAGCGACCATGTAGCGATGCAGCAGCGATCCTGACCAGGTCAGATCGCTGGTCGGATCGCTGCTGCATCGCTAAGTGTGAAGGTACCCTAACTCTTCGTATCTGACCCATTTGTCCCAGGATTCCCACAGTTTTGTGTTTTTCTTGTATGTTTAGAAGGTTCGTTTCATTGAACCATTCAGTTAAGGCCCAGTCACACACAACGACTTTCCAGCGATCCCAAAAACGATGCGACCTGATAGGGATCGCTGGTAAGTCGCTGGGAGGTCGCAGGTGAGATGTCACAGTCAGACCTTACCAGCGATGCAGGAACGATACAGGTCGCAGTAGCGACCTGTATAACGATCTCAGCAGTCACTGTGACCCTTTCACACAGTGTCAAACACAGCGATGTGTCCTGCCCAGCAGGACATCGCCTTTGAAGAAAATGGCCTGGACCATTCTGCAACGACTAGCGATCTCACAGCAGGGGTCTGATCGCTGGTAGGTGTCACACATAACGAGATCGCTAACTGGTTCGCTACAGCGTCACAGAAACCGTGACTCAGCAGCGATCTCTCTAGCTATCTCGTTATGTGTGACAGTACCTTTATACTCTTTCCAATGTCTGGCTATTAAAGTTTTGCTGCATTTATAAGGTGGGGTATTATTGAGAGTTTGTTTAAATGTATCTTATGTGGATCTAAATTAAGGATAATAAAATTTGGATTGAAGTTGAGTTTGGTCTTGAGAGCATTTTCTATGTGTGCTTTAATAGAAGTCCAGTAGTTTATTTTTGAACAGTGATGCCAAATGTGGGAAGGGGTGCCTATCTCTTGATTACATCTCCAGCAATGTGGTGTTCGGGAGTTGTCGATTTTGTGAAGAATGTCTGGAGTTTTGTACCATCGTGATATGATTTTGTAGTTGAGTTATTTGGATACATTTTTAGGTAGAGGAGGCTCACCTGGCATGGTTGCGAGTAACAATTACTGTAAAAACGTATTGCTGCCACAGCCCCACGTGCATCTGTGGGGCCCCGAGGCTCGGTGTCGGTGCAGCGGTGCATTACCTTCAGGGACTCCACTCGGCTGGATCTTGCCACAGGTAGGAAATCTTCTATTTTGATTGTCGTGACGCCACTCTCAGAATTGCGGTCAGTGGAGACCGCCACTGCAGGTTAGGGGTGCCTGGGGCTGATGGTAGGTGCAGTCAGTTGTAATAGCCTCCTGAGAGTGAGGCATGCCCCAGGGTCCCGTGTAGGTGTGTGGAACTACAAGTCGCAGAATGACTCACACGCACAAGCAGGATGTCTTTCAGGGGTTTTACTCACTGATGATGGCAGGGTGAGTAACCCGGGCGTAGCTGGGATGAACCAGGCTGGAACCAGGTGTCCTTCAGGCTGACTGATGAGGGTGACTACCAACTCGCCTTCCTTAGCCCGTTGTGTTTTGGGGTAACCCCTGCTTGAAGCCCTGCTGGGGTCGCCCAGGGAAGTTGCTGGTGCCTCTCTCCCCTTCTTTTGGCCCGTTTGCTTGTAGCCTGGACCAGGTCACTCCGGCTGCTTGCCTCCTGTGAGCTATGGGCCCTAACTTTGGCTACGTGGCTGCGGACTCTGTGGTGTTGTCTTGGGGGTGTAAAGTGCCCCCTCATGCAGGTTTGGCAAAGGAAAGGTGAATCTATCCCTGCACTGGGACCTGCTACCCGTTTGGGCCTGGTTCTCCCTGACAGTCTCCTTACTTTCCACTCCGTTACTCTCTCTTTAGCTGTGTGTGGATTTCGGGCAGCACTCCCAGGTGACCGTTCTCCCCCGTCGGTAGTCACTGCGCGGACGCTGTTAGACTGCCACAGCTCCAGGGTCTGCTCCTCACGTCTGCTTTCCCTGAGCTGCACACTAAACTGGCTCACTGCTCCTCCTCTCCTATTCTTGCCTACGTCACCTAGCAACCAGGCTCTCTACCACACCCCTCGAGTGGAGATGGAGGCTTCGCCCCTTCCACCCCTCGGGTGGAGATGGAGGCTTCGCCCCCTCCTGGGATCCCCAGGGGTCCTCTCAAAGGTAAATGTGTGAGACCTGATCACTATGCGCCTGTGTAGTCACACCTCGGTCAGCCTTCTGGATTACCTGTATTGTACTGTCCCCAGCATGGGTGCAGTACTCAGTGGTGCCTGACCAGGTCAGGGGCGCCACACATCAGACTGAGGATGAGAAGGGGTTAACCGGCTTTGCTGTAGCGCAATAGACAGATCCGTTCTTGATTTATTGGTCAACACATTTTGGAGAATGGAATCTTATTGAAGACATCCCATAGCATAGTTAACAGGCAAAGGTATGTGTATGTGGGTGTATGTGTGTGTGCGTATAATAAATGGTAAATGGTCGCAGTGGAGAAGGTCCCTGCGATATTAAAGTGAAGAAGTTGCTATGGGACTTCTAGTTCCACAAAGGCTTGGTTCTGCATATAAGGGTCAGGTTCCCTTTAACAATGCCAGTATGCTGTGCAGGTCTGGAAACGCAGACCTCCACCTGTGGGTGTGTCCAGTCTGATTTAAGAGACTGTCAGTGAGTGTGAAGCAGTGTGTGGAGCAGCCCTGCATGAGGAGCAGCCTCAGGCAGGTAAAGAGTCTGCTATTCTCAGAGAGGTTGGAGCCTCTGGAAGGAACCTGCCCAAGGAAGCGTGGGTTGCCTTCAATCATCTGGAACTGAGTGTGTGGAGGCTGAGGGAGCTCCACTCTGACACTCGTTGTGTCCAAACCTGAGCGGGCGGTCCGCTACAAAGACTGACCAGAAATCCGTGTCTCCTGGGGAGACAGCCATACCATCACTATGGACATTTAAATGGAATTGAAGCCCACGGTATGTGAAGGTGTTTAGTTTACCTTTTCCTTTAAGCCAGGAGAGGCTTCATTGTGTTTTGGAAGGGCAGTTTATGTTGGTTAATAAACTGCTGCATTTGAGAATTTGAGAGAGACTGTGTTGCCTGTGTATGCCTAAGCTACCCTGCATCGCTGCAAGCGAGTAAAACCCCCGGGTTGTGGTAAGAAACGTTCACTATATAGATATATCTATATAGATAGATGGGGTCTGGGGGGGGGGGGGATTACTCATCACCTGTGGTTTGCGGCTAATACAAGAGCCGCCGCTGCAAGAGGTTTCCTCTGAGGGCAGATGGTAGTGCAGCTAGGTTGGTGCAACTCTCCACAGGCAGAGCTCAGGTCCACAGGGAAGTTAGGAGTAGTAGTTCACTCTAGTAAAGGAGTGCAGGTTGCGGGAAGGATTGGACGACTGAGGTTGCAGTTAAAGGGACCCGGTCACCAGAATTTTCGCTATTAAACTAAAAGAATCCCCTTCTGTAGCTCATGGGCTGCATTCTAGAAAGGTTCATCTTGCTACTGGCCCCCCTTTCAGACCTACAAAACAACTTTATAAAATATTTCCTTTTGCTATGGTAATGAGGTTTGTTGGCCCCAGGGTCTGGCTGTATTTCGTCCGTTATCCCCCTTTTTGCCGCTGTTCGCCGTCCCACAGTGTTTACGTAGATGAGGCCGCCGCCCTCATGTTCCGCAGTGGTCCTAAGTGCCATTGCGCATGCTCAAGACTTATCGCGGGACTGAGCACTGTTTTCAAATCGCAAGCGCCGGTGATGTTGTTGCGCAGGTGCGAGATTATGGGCGGCGCTGTGAATGTCCTCACCAGCGTTGTCCAAGTGCCCGCGCTTTTACCTCTAACTCTACCGTTATGCGCTTAACGGTAGAGGCAGAGGTAAAAGCTGGTGACAGGTTCCCTTTAAAGTTCTTTACTCACTGAGATGTCACTGCCTTTGGACTGCCACACTCCGCTGTTGTGTACTTCAGCCGATACCCGGATAGTTCGGAGGCCAGAACCGGTGTTTCGTTGTGAGTCCTTCCTCCCTGCGCTGTGTTGAGTCCCTGCGACTTGAAGCTACGCTGGGACCCAAGTCCTTGGATGGGCTCCGTTCCGTTCCTGTATGATATGGCAGCGCGAGTCCGTTACTGATGCCGCTCTTGTCACGACTTCTGGCTCTATATGCTGCTGTGCCCGGGGCGCTTCGTGTGGGTCAGAAGACTTGAAATCCTCTGCCCAGCTGCCTCTGCTGGCGGGACGTGCAGTGCCCACCAGCCTAGGGCTCCGTACCCTGTTCGGTGCACTCTGTCCTGAGGGAACTATGGCGCAGCTCTCCCCTCAGCGACCGTGTTCTCCCCACACCTCACTTGTTCCTCTGTTGCTGACTAACCGTCACTAATGGAATGTCTGTATGTGTGTCGCCTTACTCCCCCAATCTGTACTCGCTCCTGGTCCTGGGACAAATTGCTCCAGCCTCCTGTCCACAGGGCCTCTCTCCTGCAGCTATGCTTTCTCCCATCTCAGACTGTCTGCTGAGAAACTGCTGACTCACCACTTCCCCCTTCTCTGTGCTGCTCGCAATCAACCAGTGGGCAGGCGGTCCACTACATTAGTGATGCCCCAACACCCCCCACACCCCCACCCACCGTGTCCCTACCCTAGCCCAGTCCCAGTGAGAGGACAACTGACTGTGGATTGTATTGTTTACCAGCAATGACCTCCTTCGTACCCGGGATGAATACTGCACCTCTGGTGAGGCGCAGTACCCTGTGGCGACTGAAACCTCAGGGGTGACACACTTACATCACTTGCATATTTCAGAGAAATCCACATTTTTCTTAAGACCTCAGATTGCAGTTACCATGGTATTATTTTAGTCCACTTTTTACAACCTACATGACCATCTTAGGAGGGTTAAGCCTACTGATAGATTCCCTTTTTAAAATGCAAGAGATTTCATTGTCAATGCTGTTTAACAATGCATCATATTTATCACATGTCAAATTAAAAGTTATATCAGAAAATTAGTCAACTAATAGTTAAAGTTTTTTGTTTTTTCTTTTGTGCACTGCTGAGTACATCCATTCACCTTGAGTAAGGCCTTGCAACCTTGTTGGACAAGGCACAGAAAGTGCTTAACCCCTTAACGACCGCGGGCCGTAAAATTACGTCCTAAATGACATAATCTTACTGCCCGCGGTCCTCCGGCGGCAGCATGCCGCGATCGGCACACATCTCAGCTGATTTTCACAGCTGAGATGTGTGCCTGCTAGGCACGAGCAGAATCGTTATCTGCTCGTGCCGATTAACCCCTTATAATGGCGCTGTCAATACATGACAGCGCCATTATAAGCGCAATCGCGGTAAAGTTTTACTTACCGCCGAAACCGGAAGTCACGTGACGCGATCACGTGACTCCCGATAGTTGTCATGGTAGTACAGGGTCATGTGATGACTCCTGTACTACACATGAATTGGTTTCACTTTCGCTGTGCCCGGGGCACAGCAAAAGAGAAAGACAGCGTATCTGCTGTTTACAGCCTTCCAGCTGTGATCAGCAGATACTGCAGAGCGATCGGAATGCTGATCGCAATAGCCCCCTAGGGGGACTAGTAAAATAAAAAAAAAAAGTAAAAAAATAAGTTTTAAAAAATTAAAAAAAAAACAAAAAAACCTAAAAGTTCAAATCACCCCCCCATTCGCCCCATTGAAAATTAAAGGGTTAAAAAAATAAAAAATATACACACATTTGGTATCGCCGCGTTCAGAAACGCCCGATCTATCAAAATATAAAATCAATTAATCTGATCAGTAAACGGCGTAGCGGCAAAAAAATTCCAAACGCCAAAACGACGTTTTTTTGTCGCCACAACTTTTGCGCAAAATGCAATAAGAGGCGATCAAAACGTAGCATCTGCGCAAAAATGGTACCGTTAAAAACGTCAGCTCAAGACGCAAAAAATAAGCCGTCATTGAGCCTAAGATCCCGAAAAATGAGAACGCTACGGGTCACGGAATATGGCGTAAAACGTGCGCCACTTTTTTCGGACAAACTTCCGATTTTTTTTTAACCCCTTATATAAAAGTAAACCTATACATGTTTGGTGTCTACGAACTCGCACTGACCTGAGGCATCACACCCACACATCAGTTTTACCATATAGTGAACACAGTGAATAAAATATCTCAAAAACCATAGTGCTATCGCACTTTTTTGCAATTTTTCAGCATTTGGAATTTTTTTGCCATTTTCTAGTACACAATATGGTAAAACTGATGGTTTCATTTAAAAGTACAGCTCGTTCCGCAAAAAATGAGCCCTCACATGACCATATTGACTGAAAAATAAAAAAGTTACGTCTCTCAGAAAAAGAATGGCGAAAAAAAAAAACGGAAAGCGAAAAATCGGCCGGTCGTGAAAGGGTTAAGACAATATACTACACATAAAATGACTTTTTTTTTTTTTTTTCTTTTTTTACAGGAGACTCAGATACCTCAACTGTTGGATGCTGGATTCAAGCAGGACAACATTAGCACAACTGTGATGGATCTTATCCCTCCTAAGGAGTGCAGATACTACGCCTTCCCCAAAATGATCACACCCACTATTATCAAGGCTTAAGTAGTGCAAGGATTCTTTGGTTATGTGCAATAGAAAACAATGCTGCCTTTTCTACCAGTGTGCAATTAGCTGTATTTGGCACAAACAATGAAGAGCAAGAATGTTACTCTGTGTTGGCAGCAGTGGAACACTGCACTTGACTGTGCAAATGTCCCCAACACTACTTGCACTGTTTCTTAGGAAATGTGAAATATTTAAAATGACTGCTAATAAACATTCTTTTTGATGAACTGGCTGTGATTTCTACATATAGTTCTCATCATATAAAAGGTAATATTTTAATCAGAGGAAAATGCAATGAAAACCTCTTAATATGGATAAGGCCCATTGCATTTCTCAATACAAACACTTGACTAGAATCCTGCTAACTATACAAATTGTAAAAAATCCAAAGACATGAGATGTTTGGTTAGTGTATACTTTTTTTTTTTTTTTTTTTGTGACAGTGGGCTGTACTGGATACTGTAGCTGTCAACAATATCAGATCAGTGGGCTACCAATATGCAGCACTGCCACTGACCAGCTATTAGCAAGTATGTTCTGTACCATGCATGTTGGCTTGTACCTGCCAGTCACTAATAAAAGGACCTTTCTTTAAGATATTTAGGCTTAAAAAGTTGGCTACACTCGGTGCAAGCAGCATTTCCCAATGCACAAGTCATAACCAGCCAATATACAGCAGAGAGCTGTGGAGTGGTATTTGGGTGGGAAGGCCCATGGGTATTTGGCCCTTCCCAGGCTAAAATTAGCAGCCTGCAGCCACTCCAGAAGTGGCGCATCCATTAGATGCGAAAATTCTGGCTCTTTCTAATGTGCCCTTGTGAAGATGCTGGCAGAACCTGGTAAGATTGCCATTATCCACAGTGAAACTAGTATTGTATGAATATGAGCTGAAAGGCCACTTTGCCAGGAAGAAGCCATTACTCCAAAAGAAACAAAGCCAGTTTAACCCCTTCAGCCCCCAGCCTATTTTGACCTTACTGACCTCTCCATTTTGCGCAATTCTGACCAGTGTCCCTTTATGTGGTTATAACTCTGGAACTCTTACACGGATCCTAGCGATTCTGACATTGTTTTTTGTGACCTATTGTACTTCATGAAAGTGATAAATTTAGGCCAATATTTTTTTGCATTCATTTTTGAAAATTTCAGAAATTTGGCGAAAAATTAGAAAATTGCGCAATTTTCAAAATTTGAAATTTTATCCCCATAAATCTGAGAAATATGTTACACAAATTAGTTACTAAATAACATTTCCCACTTGTCTACTTTACACCAGCACAATTTTCAAAACATTTTTTTTTGTTAGGAAGTTAGAAGGGGTCAAAGTTAATCAGCAATTTCTCATTTTTCCAACAAAATTTACAAAAAAACTTTTTTAGGGACCACATCACATTTGAAGTGACTTTGAGAGGCCGAAGGGACAAAAAATACCCAAAAGTGACCCCATTCTAAAAACTGCACCCCTCAGGCTACTCAAAACCACATCCAAGAAGTTTATTAGCCCTTTAGGTGCTTTACAAGAATCAAAGCAATGTGGAAGGAAAAAGTAGATTTTGGGTACTCACCGTAAAATCTCTTTCTTGGAGCCTTCATTGGGGGGACACAGAGACCATGGGTTGTATGCTGCTGCCACTAGGAGGCGACACTAAGCAAAACAAGGAAAACTCCTCCTATGCAGTATACACCCACCAACTGGCCATCGTTCCTCAGTTAGTGATAAAGCAATAGGAGACAACAGTAAAGAACGAACAATCTTACAGAAGTGAACATCAAACTCAACATTCAACAGTAACGTTGAACAGTAACATATGTCCAACACAAGGGCAGGTGCTGTGTCCCCCAATGAAGGCTCCAAGAAAGAGATTTTACGGTGAGTACCCAAAATCTACTTTTCTTTATCGCTTCATTGGGGGACACAGAGACCATGGGACGTCCTAAAGCAGTCCCACGGGTGGGTCTAATGTTACTCTCAGGGCTGACCTCGGTCCACTGCAGCCTGCAGAACTCGTCTACCGAAGTGTGGACCCTGTAGAACTTTGTGAAAGTGTGGAGCGAAGACCAGGTGGCCGCTTTGCAAAGCTGCGACGCTGGAGCATGGTGACGGACCGCCCACGAGGCTCCCACCGCCCTGGTGGAATGGGCCGTAATCCTGAGTGGGCGCGTTCTCCCTCTTACCCGGTAGGCTTCCAGTACGGCAGAGCGAATCCATCGCGCAATGGAGGACTTGGGAGGCAGGTAGGCCTCTGCGCGGGCCGGACGGACGCACAAAGAGGGAATCCGACCGTCTGAATTGAGACGTCCTGGAAATGTACAGGCGGAGAGCTCTGACCAAGTCCAGCTTGTGGAGAAGAACCTCACGAGGGTGCGAAGGGTTCGGACAAAAGGAGGGAAGAACAATGTCCTCGTTAAGATGGAAAGAGGAGACCACCTTGGGCAGAAAGGACGGTACCGGACGGAGGACTATCTTATCCTGGTGGAAGACAAGATATGGAGAGCGGCAGGAAAGCGCCGCTAGTTCAGATACCCGCCTGACATGATGGCAACTAAGAAGGCGACCTTTCAAGAGAGGAACGTTAGAGACACCTGCATAGGTTCGAAGGGGGAATGCTGGAGAACAGACAGAACCAGGTTGAGGTCCCAGGGCTCCACCAGAGGCTGAACGGGGGGCACCGAATGAGCAGCCCCCTGAATGAATGTGCGAACCTGTGAGCGAGAGGCAATCCTCTTTTGAAAGAGAATGGAAAGAGCAGACACTTGCCCCTTGAGAGAGCTGAGTGCTAACCCAGCATCCAGACCAGACTGCAGGAAGGACAACAGAACTGGCAAGGAAAAGGTCATGGCTGTGACCTGGTTAGCTTCGCACCAGCGGAAATGGGCCTTCCACGTACTGTGGTAGATGCGGGAAGAGGAAGGCTTCCGTGCTTTGATCATTGTCTGGACGACCCTTTCTGAGAATCCTGAGGAAGTTAGTACTGCGGCTTCAACAGCCATGCCGTTAAATTGAGCGACGTCTGGAAGTCTCCACGGAACGTCGGCGAGAAGGTGCACGAGCTCTGCGTACCACGGGCGACGGGGCCAATCTGGGGCCACGAGAATCACCGGAACTCCTTTCGCTTTGATCTTCTTGACTAGCTTGGGGCTAAGCGGAAGCGGAGGAAAGAGGTACGGCAGAGAGAACTGCGACCAGGGGATCACTAGGGCGTCCGTTGCGAGCGCCAGTGGGTCTCTTGCTCTGAAGACGAACTGGGGCACCTTGTGATTCCACCTGGAGGCCAGGAGATCCACGTCGGGGGTCCCCCACCTGGAACAGATCTGCTGGAAGATTCTGGGATTGAGGGACCACTCTCCCGCGTCGAGTCCTTCTCGGCTGAGGCAGTCGGCGGCCCAATTGTCCACGCCCGGGATGTGGACCGCCGAGATCGCTGGGATGTTCTGTTCGGCCCAGTCGAGGATTTGAGATACCTCCCTCATTGCCGCTCGGCTGCGTGTTCCGCCCTGATGGTTTATGTAGGCCACAGTGGTTGCATTGTCGGACTGTACCCGAACTGGGTGTCCGCGAAGCAGGGACTTCCAATGAAAGAGAGCTAGGCGAACTGACCTGAGTTCCAAGATGTTGATGGGAAGCTTGGTTTCCGGCTCGGTCCAGCGACCCTGAACTGTGAGGTCCTGAAACGTGGCTCCCCAGCCTAGCAGGCTGGCGTCTGTCGTGATGACCTTCCATCGAAGGGGAAGAAATGATCTCCCTTGGAGGGTGAGGGGAGAGAGTTTCCACCATTCCAATGACTCTCTGACTCGAGGAGGGAGCGCAATTGGCCGATCCAGGGAGTGAGGAGACTTGTCCCATGTTGCTAGGAGACCCTGAAGAGGGCGAGTATGGAATTGACTGTAGGGCACTGCTTCCATTGACGCCACCATCTTCCCGAGAATGCTCATGCAGTACCGAAGAGAGCAACGGGGTGCGCGTTGGAGCTTCCAAATCCCCCTGAGGATAGCTGAGAGCTTGTCCTTGGGCAAAAGAACCCTCGCCTGCGTGGTATCGAAGATCATGCCGAGGAATGAGATGCGTTGAGCCGGGATCAGAGATGACTTTGGTCTGTTGATCAACCAGCCGAGACGGGTTAGAGTATCCAGAGTGATGTTGAGGCTGTCGCGGCACTCCGATGCCGAGGGAGCCTTGATCAAAATGTCGTCCAGGTACGGGATGGCTAGAATTCCCCGGGTCCGAAGAATAGCCATGACAGTTGCCATCACCTTGGTGAAGACTCTGGGAGCTGTCGAGAGCCCGAATGGCAGAGCTGTGAATTGAAAGTGTTGCTCCTGAACCACGAAGCATAAGAATCTCTTGATGAGCTGGAAAGATCGGGATGTGGAGATAGGCGTCCTGGATGTCCACCGAACAAAGGAACTCCCTGGGTTCCATGGATGCTATCACTGAGCGCAGAGACTCCATGCGGAATCGCCGGAGACGGACCCGCCTGTTGAGGCGCTTGAGGTCCAGAATGGGACGGACTGTGCCATTCTTCTTCGGGACAACGAAGAGGTTTGAATAAAAACCCCGGAATCTGTCTTGAGGGGGGACGGGGGTGATGACCCCAGAGTCTCGCATGGACTGGATGGCTGCGAAGAAGCCCCTGGTGAGCGAGGGATCCTTGGGGGGTTTGGACTTGACGAAGCGTGAGCATGGGAAAGAAGAAAACTCTATCTTGTAGCCGTGAGAGACGACGTCTCGGACCCAGGCGTCATCTATCGCTGAAAGCCACGCGCTTCTGAACATGCGGAGATGACCGCCGACCCTGGATGAGGATCCAGGGACGGGAGCCCAGTCATGCGGAGGAGAATCTGTTGGATCTGGAGCTTGAAGGCTTGGACTGCTGGCCATGGGAACGCCAGTGGGGTGTTGCCTTAAAGGAGGGCTTCCGTCTCTCCTGACGTGCTGGGGACCGCTCCCGACGTGTGTTGGTAGAAAATTGATGAAAGGGGCGAAAGGGAAAAGCCCGCCGTTTTGGAGGGGCACGGGGGATCTTCCGTTGGGGAAGGAAGGTACTCTTGCCCCCCGTAGCCTCAGAGATGATCTTGTCCAGCTTTTCTCCGAAGAGTCTGGCACCAAAAAAGGGAAGACTGGAGAGAGACTTTTTGGATGCTGAGTCTGCATTCCACGCTTTAAGCCACAAGGCTCTGCGGATTGCAGTAATGTTGCCAGCTGCCAGGGCTGCGGAAGCAGCAGAGGCGAGGGACGCAGCAACTAGATACTTTCCGGCATGTGCGATCTGATCTGCCAGCTCGGGTCTGGGAGCTTTAGCCAGGATACCACGCCGAAGGAGCTTTGCCCAGGCGGAGACAGCCTTGGAGACACAGGTGGATGCAAAGGCTGGAGTGATGGCGGAGCCGGAGGCTTCAAAGGCCGACCTGGCTAAGGATTCTATGGTCCTGTCCGAGGGATCCTTGAGGGAGGCGCCATCAGACAGCGGCAAGGTGGTGCTGGACGAAAGTCGGGAGATCGGAGGATCCACTGAAGGGGCCACTGACCACTTCTGAAGAAGTTCCGGTGAAAAGGGATAAAGGACCTGTGCCCGCTTGCGCCTCTGGAATTGCTTGTCGGGATGTTACCACTGTTTAGAGAAAACGTCCTCAAACTCCCTGTGGTTGCCAAAGCTTCTTGGCAGTTTATTGGCCCTTTTGAAAGGGACCGATTGACTGGTAGGAGCCGGATCTACATCCTTCACCTCTAGGGTCTGATTGACAGCAATGACCAGACTGTCCATCATACTGGTCAGCCTGGAGATATGTTCAGAGTCCAGATCGGAGTCAGAAACAGAGTCCTGGTCCGAATCTGGGGCTGCCGCAGATGAGGTAGGAGATAGAGAGCGTATTGCTCTGGGGGCCATAGAGGGGCTAGGGGAGCTGGAGGTAGACCCCGAGAGGGGCCGCTTCCTAGACCTCCTGTGTGTTCTGCCCTGCCGGGCTGGAGGCGCTGCGGGCTCAGACTCGCTCTGGGTCACCGGGGGGACTCCAGAGGTGGAGGCGGGCAGACGCTCTATGGCCGAGGCTAAGGTTTGAGATACCTTAGTTAGGTTGTCCACGGACTGAGAGAGAGCTGAGGCCCACCCAGGCATGGGGGCCGAGTCCTCGTTACGGGCGGTGGGGGGCTCCGTAGTAGTCATGCTAGGGGTGCTACAGGCTAGGCAGATGGGGGAGGACTGCCCTGAGGGAAACTTTTTTAGACAAGAGGTGCAGGCGAAGTGAAGTACTATGGCCTGTGGCTGAGAGCGAGTCGCTCTTGTGCTGGACATGGGACAGCAGGGAGAGAGAAAGGAGAGAGAATGAACAGAGCAGAGGATGCCAGGAGGATGGGAACTGGGGAAGGAGCTGCCTCCCAGTGGCAGAGCTTACCCAGACTCTGGCGTCCTGTGTGTGCTGGTGCTGCTGTCTGAAGCTGGCGCTGTGTCATGAAGCTGCAGGCTGAGGGAGCAGAGGTGGGGGCTCCGGAGAGCTGCAGGATACTGTGTGGGAAGCTGCATCGGAACGCTGCCGCTGCCCAGAGGGATCTCAGGCTGTAATGGCGCTGCTGAGGGAGTCCGGGCTGGGGGAGGAGCAGGGAAGAAGCGCGAAAAACGGCGCGCTGCCGGGAGCAGGGATTGGCTAAGTGTAAAGAGAGCCGTGAGTGGACAGAAAGCGCGCGGAGAGGCCTGCAGGGAATGGTTGCTAGAGTGGGCGGGCCTGCTGGGAAGGAAGGACCCGCGCGATAGGCCGGCCGGGAGGGGGCGTGACCGGACGGGAGCTAGGCCTGGAGAGAAGCCGGGGGCTAAATTTTGGAATGAGGTCGCAGGGGGAGCCGGAGAACGGCGCCGAGGACGAAAGCGGGGGCAGAGCCTGTCTGAAGGGGGGGTGACCAGGGGTAAGCTGTGCTATGGATCTTAATTCCTTCTTCCCCCCCCCCCTTTTTTTTTTTTTTATTTTAATTAAACGAAGCCCCCCATGACCCGGGACGAGGGATGGGTACCTGTCCCGATGGCTGAAAGTCCTCCTGATCCTGTGCTTGATCCTGGCCTCCTGCGAAATACGTAGGGAGACGGGTATCTTCTGGTAATTTTTCGTCTCCCCTCCCTGATCAAGCCAGCTGTGGAGGGCGAGCGTGCAGGGGGAGGGGCAAGGACCATCCGCCTTTCCCTCTGTGCGGATACCCCCCAAATAGTCTTGTGAGTGTTAGGGGGGTAGGGTCCTGCCAGACAGACACGGAGGACAACGGAAGTGGCGGGCGGACCCCACTTCTGTGCGACCGGTCTCTAGGGGGGAGAGCAGGGTGAGCTATTACACCCTGTTGCCCGACGAGCTGTATCTGAAACGCAAAAGGGGAAAAAATTAAAAATACAAACCTAAGGGGCTGGGAGCAGCCCCAAGTGTGTCCACCTCCTATGGACACTAAGCTTAAACTGAGGAACGATTGCCAGTTGGTGGGTGTATACTGCATAGGAGGAGTTTTCCTTGTTTTGCTTAGTGTCGCCTCCTAGTGGCAGCAGCATACAACCCATGGTCTCTGTGTCCCCCAATGAAGCGATAAAGAAAAATGAAAATTTACTTTTTTACACAAAAATGTTACTTTAGCCATAAAATTTAGCATTTTCACAAGGGTATCAGCAAAAATCACACGATAAAATTTATTGTGCAATTTCTCCTGAGTACACCGATACCTCATATGTGGTGGAAATCACTTGTTTGGGTGCACAGCGGGGCTCGAAGACAAGAAGCGCCATTTAACTTTTCAAACGCAAAATTGTCTGGAATCGTTGAGGGACGCCATGTTGCGTTTGGAGACCCCCTGAGATACCTAAACAATGGAGCTCCCGCACAAGTGACCCTTATTTTGGAAACTAGACCCCCTCATGGAATTTTTTTAGATGTTTAGTGAGCCCTTTGAACCCCTGGGAGCTTAACAGAAGTTTATAACGTTGAACCGTGAAAATATTTTTATTTTTTTACCACAAAATTGTTACTTCAACCAGGTAGCTTTTTTTTTTTTCCCACAAGGGTATCAGGAAAAATTACACCATAACATGTATTGTGCAATTTCTCCTGAGTACACCAATACCTCATATGTGGTGGAAATCAAGTGTTTGGGTGCAAAGCAGGGCTCGGAAGGCAAGGAGCGCTATTTGACTTTTGGAGCTAATTTTCCATTCAAAAAGTCAAATGGCGCTCCTTCCCTTCCGAGCACTGCCATGCACCCAAACAGTGGTTTATGACCACATATGAGGTATCTATGTACTCAGGAGAAATTGCCCAACAAATTTTAGGATCCATTTTATCCTGTTGCCCATGTGAAAATGAAAAAAATTGAGGCTAAAAGAAAATTTGTGAAAAAAAGTACTTTTTCATTTTTACAGATCAATTTGTGAAGCACCTGGAGGTTCAAAGTACTCACTATGCATCTAGATAAGTTCCTTGGGAGGTCTAGTTTCCAAAATGGTGCTCCCCCAGAAGTGACTGCAATGTGTAGGCACACAGGGGCTCTCCATACTCTACATGGTGTCTTGTTAACAATTTGAATGGAAAATTAGCTCCAATTATTTACGGACACCATGTGGCGTATGGAGAGTATATAGTGTATGTTAAGGTTGGTGTGTGTGTGTGGTGTAGTATACGTCAGGTTGGTGTGTGTGTAGTGTAGTATACATCAGGTTGGTGTGTGTGGTGTTTACCACACACACACATCAACCTGACGTACAGTACACCCCACACACCAACCTGACTTAGTGTATGTTAGGTTGGTATGTGGTGTATGTCAGGATGGTGTGTGTGGTATATACTACACCACACATACCAACCTGATGTACACTACACCACACACACACACCCTGACCTACACTACACCATACATACCAACCTGACGTAGTGTATGTCAGGTTTGTATGTGGTGTAGTGTAGGTCAGGTTGATGTGTGTGTGTGTGTGTATGTGGTGTAGTGTAAATCAGGTTGGTATGTGTGGTGTAGTATACACCACACACACCATCCTGACATGCACCAGACACCAACCTAACATACACTAAGTCGGGTTGGTGTGCAGTGTGGTATAGTGTAGTGTACATCAGGTTGGTGTGTGTCAGGTTGATGTGTGGTGGAGTATACACCACACACACACACACACACACACACACACACAACCTGATGTACACTACAACACTCACACACCAACCTGATGTACACTATACCACACCGCATACCAACCTGACGTAGAGTATTTCAGGTTAGTGTGGTGTAATGTACGTCAGTTTGGTGTGTGTGTGGTTTAGTGCACTAGCGCTAGGTTGGGGGTTACTCACACTTTACTGTGGGTTTTCCTCCATGGCCTCCGGCTCTTCTCCTCCCGGCCTCCGGCTCTTCTCCTCCCGGCCTCCGGCTCTTCTCCTCCCGGCCTCCGGCTCTTCTCCTCCCGGCCTCCGGACAATTTCTTGTCCTGCGATGTAGAGTCTGTCACTGGAGGAGGAAGAGTGGGAGAAATAGAGAAAAGTGGGACCCTCTCCCTCACGATCAGCTACGGAGGGACGAGCAGGACATTTCTGTGTGCGTGTGAAACCCCCCCACCCCAAAACCCTAAACTTTATTTTAGTGTGTGTGTGTATGTGCAAGTGTTTGGTGAAACTTTCATGCTGCAGGAGCGGGCTGAGGAGATGCAGGAGCCGTAATCACTGGGGCACAGGGGGACGCAATCTCCGGGGCGCAATCGCAGGAATGCATAATCACAGGGGCATAATCACCGGGACTCAGAGAAGCGCAGTCGCAGGGGAGCAGGAGGAGCGCAATCGCAGGGACGCAGGGGGACGCAATCACAGGGACGCAATCGCGGGGACGCAGGGAGTGCAATCGCAGGGACACAATCGCGGGAGGGCAATTGTGGGGTGCAGGGGGAGGGCAATCGTAGAGGCGCAGGGGGGGGCAATCGCACCCTCCTGATGCCCAGCGATCAGCAGGGCGGGGGATTGATCACTGGCAGCAGCAGTTAGTCACTCACACCAGCCGGGTGTCAGAAGCAGGGCACTGGCGGTGAGTGATCACAGGGAGCGGAGGTCGGGGAAGGCAACGGAGGTCTGTGTGGGTAGAATCGGATGGCGGGGGAGCGGAGGTCGGGGTGGAGGTGGGATTGGATGACAGGGGGGGGGAACAGAAGACAACAGAGGGGAGCGCGGAACAGCACAGAAGGGGGGGGAGACAGCACAGAAGGGAGAGAAACTTACCTGATGGCGATCGGTGGCAGCAGATGGCGATCGGAGGCGGCACATCGCGGTGGCAGCGGCAGCAGTGGACCCTCATCTTCAGCATCGCCATCCACGGTCAGGATGAGGCCTGAAGGGGGAGGGCACCCACCGGTCACACCGCCCCTCCACATCTGATTGGAGGGATAGCGTCACATGGACGCTAGCTCCAATCAGATCGGGGGGGGGGGGGATTTCACAGAGTTCTCCCTGCTGCAGCCAATGGCTGATGATATTCCATCAGCCATGGCTGGATTGTAGTATTTCACCAAGTTTCATTGGTGAAATATTACAATCATTCTGATTGAATGTGAAAGTGACACTTTCAACAGCCAATCAGACCGATCGTAGCCACGGGGGGGGCTCAACTACAAGTCCTTATGTACCTGCAGCACTGGTGAGATTTCAGTGAACCCGGTCACCAGCGCTGCAGGAACGGAAACACGCCATGACGCATACGGTGCGTCAAAGGTCGGGAAGGGATTAATGTTTGCAAATGCACACAGGAACAAAGACTTTAATTTTGGAGACTTATCCTGTGGTCCAACAAAACTAAAATTAAACAGTTTGGTCAGAATGATCATTGTTCTGTTTGGAGAAAAAAGAAGCTTTGAAGCCTAAAGCCTGCTTTATATGTTGCAATTTCGCATACAATATCGTATGCGATTTGCACCGCTCCCATCGTATGTGCAGCACGTTCAATTTGTTGAACGTGCCGCACAAAAGATTAACCCCCATCACACGTACTTACCCGTCCATACGACCTCGCTGTGGACGGCGAACGTCCACTTCCTGGAGTGGGAGGGACGTTTGGAGTCACATCGATGTCACGCGGCAGCCGGCCAATAGAAGCGGAGGGGCGGAGATGAGCGGGACGTAAACATCCCTCCCACCTCCTTCCTTCCGCATTGTCAGCCGGGAGCTGCAGGACGCAGGTAAGCTGCAGTTCATCGTTCCTGGGGTGTCTCACAGCGATGTGTGCTACCTCGGGAACATTGAACAACCTGCCATTCAATTTTAGAGAAAGGTACGATGTGTATGCGATGAACGGATTTTCGTTCAATCGCAATCGCACGTACCTGTCACACCCTGCAATGTACCTTACAATGCCGGATGTGCGGCACTTACGACGTGACCCCGCCGACACATTGTAAGATATATTGCAGCGTGTAAAGCGGGCTTAAGAACACCATCCCAACTGTGAAACTCAGGGGTGGCAGCATCATGTGTTGGGGTTGTTTTGCTGCAGGAGGGACTTGTGCACTTCACAAAATAGATGGCATCAATCTCCAAAAAGACAATTGCCACTGCACCAAGGCACATCGGGAAGAGCGAGAACCATACAGTATAATGTTCCCTACATGGTGCTCAATACAGTATGTGTACCACATAATTGCACCATATAGTGGTTTATTTATTGTCCAATTACTTTTGAGTCTCTAAAATGAGTTTTGTAGAAAAATGGTTTCAATTCCCATACGTTTCATAGGATATTTTTGTTCAACCCCTTTAATTTAATTTAAACCTGAAAGTCAGCACTTCATCTGCATCTGTCTTATTTTAAACACAAGCCAAATCATGAAGATTCGGTCATTGTCCAAATATTTTTGGACCGAACATTCTATGAAATGCAGCTTCACACTGCTGAGAGGGAGAATCCTATCACACGTGGGAGCTAAGCTTGAAACTACATCAGAGGAGATGTCACTGATCAGTTATTACAAAAAAATTTATAACTTTGCCCCCTCTGTAAAGCCATAGGCATCATAGCAATGCATTCTGTATTGGCATCATTTTCTTCCAATATAATTTCCCCCATGTACATGACAGACTGGAATATATAAAAACACACTCTTAAAAGGTGTATTATGTGCATGTAGTTAGCAAGGTGTTGCTGTTCATTACTGTACTTGAGCTGTGGTCAAATGTATGAGAAAATGTCTTGTTTTACATCTAGAAAGACTGTCTGTAATGCATCCTAGCAGAGGTGGACATACTATTGGTGCAACAGCTCAGGGGCCCAAAAGGAGGTGAAATTGTGTATTTTGTTGAGCTCTTGTGCTGCTAATGGCCCATATATTGTTCTTGCACAGGGACCCTTTTATGTCTCTCAGCCAGTGCATCTTAGTGTTGTATGACATCTGGTTTTTATATATCAGCAGTAAACAAAAAAAAAAAAAATAATACAAGACCAAATACTTTCGTGTTAATAACTGCAATGAATCCATAAAAATTTGATCCACTAGAGAATATTTGTATGGGATCTGATTTTTTTTCTTTGCACATCCCATACACTTCAATAAGCAAATCTCATCCAAAATATTGAAGAAACTAGAGCATGGCAAGGTTTTTTTTTATGGACACTAGGTCTATGTGAAGACTGTTAACACACTGAATATGGGTGTTTAGATATCAGATTCTAACATGGACTGCGTAAGTACTACATTTGGCTGAACAAGCCGCCCTTGAGATGAAAAATGTTTAGTAATAATAAAGACTGTCAACATGTCACGGAGACAGCCTGGGAGATCACGCATATATTCCACGACTGCCACTAATTTGTCTAGAACAGCACTCCACTGCCCCCAATCGTCAGGACAATTACGCAATTCGCCAACTATTAATGGACGAGGCTATGGCTGTTTCCATTACTAGGCCGATTGGAGAAATCCAGTGAGCGTATTGTACGTATACAACAGATTTAAACACATGGAATATATATTACACCTTGTTAAGTCACTGCCAAGCTCCACAATAACCAAGAAAAGCTACTAGCTGCCACCACCAATCGCTTTATAGGCCGATTGGACACCGACAACAGATAGCATATGGTTCAGGGATGCAATTGCAGAGCAAGAGGAACAAAATATTACATTTTATATATTTATTAAAGTAGGCAGTGTTTGTAACATCTTTTGTATGCTTTTTGTAAAGGGAACAAAACAATTCAGTATATACAATTACATAACATAAAAAAGAATACCAAAAGAAAATGACTAAACCTGTGACATGCAAATGGCTCAGATTTCTGGAGGGAAGCACTTTATTGAAAGGTGGAACAACCCTACATACCAATGTATCTTCCTGGCATTGAATAAGGGTCATAATTTGGCATTTGCTTAAAAAATATGAATGTTCTTCACCTTGGCATCACGATGCCAAAAATGAGTCTCCTATAAATATTGGATCAGTACAAACCCCATTGTCATCACTGACCACCGGCGCCAAAAAGTCTGGGACAATCTTTTGGAATTCAACAGAACTGACTTCAGAGGTGGCACATTTCATGCTTATCAACCCCTGGATATACAGACCGCAGACCTTGTGTCTGTTTCCCAGCAGATAACCAATCCAATTACCTGTCCACACCAGGGAGATCTAGCCAAACAGGGGCCATATGTAGTGTTAGTTCTCTTTTTTCCTCCAGTTTTACTTAATCCTATGTGTTCAATGTGGGAGGTGGCTATGTCCTCTCTCCAGAGATGCCTTACGGATTTTAATTTCTCTCTGACACCTACCCTTTTTAAAGGAAGCATAGAAGACGGATTTACAGATCGTCTCCCAAGCCCATCTTATGACACAACCTCGCTGGATCCCACAATACCCCCTGCACCTTGGACTTGGAAACGGGCTTCTGTGTGAGTTAATTCCGCGCCTCAGGACTGGCAACTATGGGTACTGTAGTCCAAAACTCCTGGATAGAGGTAGCCAGATGGGACAGTAAGGCCCCAACCTCACAAGATCTCTGGGACCTGTTCTGGGTCAGTAGCTGTTTCTTTTATCCTGCTGGATGATGAGGGTCTAGAAGGCAGTGTGTTACCTGCACTCTCAGCACTCTGACTGGGTGACAGAGGGTATGTAGGCTGTCTCCCCAGGGTATAACAATACCTTCCCATCAACCTGACTGGCTGGGAAAACACTTTCCCATCATACTGACAAGCTGTGTAACACCTTTCCCTAATCTTGACAGACTATAGGAAATACTTTCCCACAATTGTGACAGGCAGCAGATAGCACTTTCACGCCATCCTGACTTGTGGGAAACACTTTCCCACCATCCTGACATGCAGTGGGTACCACTCTGCAGAGTTTTGAGGATCGAACTCTGTGTTTAATTACACCTGGGACATTACTGTACATGTAGCAGTTTGTGAAAAAATAAATGTCCCTTACTTATTTTTTCTTTTCAAGTAAGAACGCGATGAGGCGCAGAAGATAGACTTCAAAATTTAAAAATAAATAGATGTATTTTATATAGAATAAAAACGATTGACAGAAATAAGAAAAATTGATTAGTTACAGAAGAGGAAAAATAGTATTGTCATGGCTTATGTCATGGCTTGTCTTAGGTTATAGTAAATAATAGTCCATGTCTCTTAAGAAATCTGTAGAAGGTTTGGCAGTTCATTCTGTTAGGGTGAACTCTTACAAAGTTCCACAAGTTGCCTACTGCCTGATTTTAATTGGTGTAGATCGAGTGCATGCTTGAAAAATGAGATCAGACACACAATCGGATATTCATCTTTCCTCGACAAAAGTCGGCCCGGGTTCTGCCTGATTTATTCAAGGGCATGCCATTATATAACCTAGGATAGGGGCATGGTTGGCTCTACAGTGAGCATACTTGGATGTGTCCATTGGTCAGTGGGTTGAACAATGTGTTAGTCCATGACCTGATTGGTGGGCGTCATCATAGGCGGATCTATGATGTCATTGGATGGATTCATGGTGATGGTGATGGGAGGGACGTCATCTGGTGAATCCATGCTGATGGTAGGGTCTGTGATGTCATCGGGAGCCATCTTGGGTTCCTCTGAAGACTGACTGGCTTATGTATAGAGAATTGATTTAATTGAACACACTTCTCACAATGCTCTATTTCCAGTGGTTAATTAAGTATTTCATCTTCTGGCTCTCCTCAACAGTCCCCCCTGCAAGTTGAAAAAACTTCAATTCTCTTTCCTACAAACTGGGAAAACCTGTTGTTTTTTTTTTGCTCCACCCATTAAGGCCAAAACTAAACAGATCTTCTCCTTCTGTTGGACAAGTTAATACGCCAAATCTCTCTCCTCCCTTGGATATATATATATATCTTTTATTGATTTATTTTTATATATTTTTTTTTTTTTAAACATTCAACTCTCAGAATCAATCTATCAGATCCATAACTGGAATATTTATTATTTACTTATTTATCATGACCTCTACTGCAAAGGTACGTTATTTAAGAATTTTTATCTTAATACTTTCTTAATCTATCATTTTCAATATTGTAATGGACTTTAACATACTGATCCCTAAATCTCACACTGCAAATACTCATTTTATCTCATTTCCCACTTTACCTTAATCCAACATGCACACTGGACCCATCTTCCACAGCCACCTCTAGTTTTGTTAGTTTCACTAGATGTGAAAAGATGGCCACCACAGCACATGATTTCCTTTTCTTTGTTGGGATTGTAGCATCATATGGGGGGGGATGGGAAACTCTGCCTTTGTCTCAGCCATGCCTCGGCACCATGTGCTTCATCCACCATTTTGACATGTGGCAGGGAAAAGGACCTCACATCTGCTCCAACTATTTCTCTCCTATTTTCTGTAGTCTGTACTTATATATATATATATATATATATATATATATATATATATATATATATATATATATATACACACAAACACATATGTCCACGATCTAAGCCTAATTATAGATAAAAGCACTTATTTTTCTGTCTAAGTATATAGTAGTCCACCCAGTCTATTGTTCAAACATTTACAGAGCACATGGTCTTCTTCACACATCCCCTGACTCACTTCCTTTTCTTTGTTTAAACAATGCATGCCTCGGCCACCATATGCTTCATCCACCATTTTAAAATCTGACCTAAAATGGCTGCCTCCATGACTAGCACATGGTTTATCACAGGATTGCGGCCTAGAGTCCCCACATCCCAACAAAGTCCACTCTGATCCGGATTTTTCCGACCACAACTAGACACAACTTCATCAATTTCTCCATCTTTCTTTCAAGATAAACAACACCAATGAAACCAACAAACAAAAAGACAGGGGAGATGACTCACAACTGAAACACTAAAGAAAACTTGCAGTTTGCAGCACCCACTTCTAAATCCGTCCTTGTTCCGTGGTCCCTGTCTGATTTCTGCGTTCTATAACTTAAGTCTCTTACTAATCCCTGAATCAACACATATCAACAACTTTGAGAGCCCGTGGAAAACACGTGCCTAACCTGATCAATTAAAACCTGCGCTTTATCAATTTGCAAGCCCTGGGAAAACATGTGCCTAACCTGACCAATTAAAACCGCGCTATATCTCTAGTCATTACATACCAGCCTCTTATCTAGGCCTTGTACAAAACCATATCAACAACTTTGAGAGCCCGTGGAAAACACGTGCCTAACATGACCAATTAAAACTGTGCTATATCTCTAGGTCTCTTGCCGAGTCATTCACTCTAGGCCTGAAGCCAAAACTCTATTTACTACACCTCCAGCCAAGTCATTCACTCTAGGCCTCGAGCCACAACTCTATTTAAATCACCAGAACCGCAAACCGTATCACAGGCAACAACCACATACCATACCACATGGAGCGTCCTCCACATTTCCAAACACTGCTCAAAAACCCACTTGCTATCCTAACTACCAGTCAATCTCCCCTCAAGACAAACACACAACACGCAGCAGGCAACTGAATATGTGACGGTTCTTCCGCAATTAATATAGCCAGCAGCGGAGAAACTCTTCTGCCATCACAGAGATCACAAAAATTGGACATGGTCAGGCAATCAGTGCCACACACTCTGAGACACACAAGTAAGACTTCAGATTCTAAAAATCAGCAGACTTACAATGTTCTCGTATAAAGAGTTGATCAGACTCTTGGCTCAGGGTATTTAGCACGTCCTGCCATTCCAATCGCTGGTATTCAAGATTGTAGAGTTTCTCCTATGCTGGCCCCACATTTTGGGTGCCATTAATGTTAGGGTGAACTCTTATCTAGTTCCACAAGTTGCCTACTGCCTGATACTAATTGGTGTGGATCGAGTGCATGCTTGAAAAATTAGATCAGACACACAGCCGGATATTCATCTTTCCTCGACAAAAGTCGGCCCAGGCTC
The DNA here is from genome assembly GCF_048569485.1 of Anomaloglossus baeobatrachus. Classification (NCBI taxonomy): domain Eukaryota; kingdom Metazoa; phylum Chordata; class Amphibia; order Anura; family Aromobatidae; genus Anomaloglossus; species Anomaloglossus baeobatrachus. The sequence goes on along the minus strand of NC_134353.1, from coordinate 451,304,798 downwards.
TGCCTGATTTATTCAAGGGCATGCCTTTATATAACCTAGGAAAGGGGCATGGTCGGCTCTACAGTGAGCATACTTGGATGTGTCCATTGGTCAGTGGGTTGAACAATGTGTTAGTCCATGAGCTGATTGGTGGGCGTCATCGTAGGCGGGTCTATGACATCATTGGATGGATCCATGGTGATGGTAGGGACGTCATCTAGTGAATCCATGCTGATGGTAGGGTCTGTGATGTCATTGGGAGCCATCTTGGGTTCCTCTGAAGACTGACTGGCTTATGTATATAAAATTGATTTAATTGAACACACTTCTCACAATGCTCTATGTCCAGAGGTTAATTAAGTATTTCATCTTATGGCTCTTCTCAACAATTCATCTTTCCTGAAATTGGATGGCTCATGCTGTAGGCCGCATACGTGCTTCCAGCCGAGGTGTATTGCTTCTGTGCTGACATGTCTCCAGCAAGGAAGATCCCCCTCAGAGTGAGGTTCCTCACTCCGTGTCCTGTGGTGTGATTTATATGGCTACAAACACCTGTCTTTGTCCATTTTAGAGAAACCTGCTTATACCCATAATGTAAGCCCTGTTCATAAATAGACAAAGCAATGTCAGCATATATACCCTCAATACAGACTCAAAACATTAATTAAAATTAGATTTCTTATATTTAACACAGTTATACCCCTCCCTACTCTCTTGTTTTTATGTTCTTTTCTTTGGCGAATGACTTCCAAGATGGCAGCTGCTTATCAGAAGCACGCATTTTACTGTATGGTGCACTATGTGGGACACATTATACTGTATTATACACTATGTGGGGCCACTATACTGTATTGAGCACCATGTGGGGAGCATTATACTGTATGGTGACTTTCTGATGCACATACTGTATTGAGCATTATGTGGGGCCATTATGCTATATGGTGCACTATGTGGGGCACGTAATACTGTATTGTGCACTATGTGGGGCCCATTATACTGTAAGGTGCACTATGTGGGGCTATTATACTGTATGGAGGAATATGTGGAAGCATTGTACTGAATAGTGACTGTGGTACATATACTGTATTGAGCAGTATGTTGGCCATTATACTGTATGATATTTCAAAAGACTGACCTGCACATCCTACAAGTGTGTATAGGTGCCAGCTGAAAAAACCTAGCAAATACAAAATGGATACAACCGCACACTAAATGCCATCAATGTATAAGGGAACTAAGAGTCCTAGCTGCCCAGACATGGAGGTTAGTCCAGATAGTGGCATTTCAAGTTAGATTTTTAGTCTGGCTGCCCAGGCATGGATGTTTTTAACCTAGATAATGGCATTTTAGTTAGGGACCCGGAATATTGAGATTTACCTTGCCGTTTGGTTTCCGGGCTTACATGCATTGGCCAATTCATAAACTAAAAATCTCATTTTTTCATATAGCAGTAATGCAGTACCAGAGTTCCCTTATACATTGATGGCATTTAGTGTGCGGCTGTATCCATTTTGTATTTGCTAGGTTTTTTCAGCTGGCACCTATACACACTTGTAGGATGTGCAGGTCAGTCTTTTGAAATATTTGCAGTGAGTTTTTTTCTGACTGAGCACTCCGCCCTATAAACCAGGCTGTGTTCACAATCCTTATACCAGGAGTCCTAGCTGCCCAGACATGGAGGTTAGTCCAGATAGTGGCATTTCAAGTTAGATTTTTAGTCTGGCTGCCCAGGCATGGATGTTTGTAACCTAGATAGTGGCATTTTAGTTAGGGACCCGGAATATTGAGATTTACCTTGCCGTTTGGTTCCGGGCTTACATGCATTGGCCAATTCATAAACTAAAAATCTAATTTTTTCATATAGCAGTAATGCAGTACCAGAGTTCCCTTATACATTGATGGCATTTAGTGTGCGGCTGTATCCATTTTGTATTATACTATATGATGACCATGTGGGGCCATTATACTGTATGGTGCACTATCTGGGGCGCATTACTCTGTATGGTGCACTTTGTGGGGTGCATTATACTGTATTGGGCACTATGTGGGGCACATTACACACGGTATGGTACATGTCACTGGGTCCTTCTCCGATATCACACAATCAACAGAGCGGGAGATGGATGAACAATCTAAAAATCCTTTATTCCAAGCAAAATCAGACGGTCCATAAAATAATCCACCACACAGAGGGTAAAATAGTCCAGTAATGGAATAAATGTCCCGGGGATCAGTCATAATCCTCCACCAAACGGAGGGTAAAATAGTCCAGTAATGGGATAAATGTCCCAGGGATCATTCACAATCCTCCAGCAGTCCTTTTCCAGTGAAATCAGGATTTCTCACAGTCTCTCTGGGGTGTCAGCTTCTCCCTCAGAGGATCAATCTTACTCCATCTCTCTTGTCTTTCTCAGCCAGACTGAATAATCCCCCAGGTAAACATAGAGTTTGGGTGGATTCCAGGCCCCCCTCCCCCACACCTAGGGACAGAAGCACTACAGGGGGTTATTAACCTGCAGACGGGACAAATAATACATAAAACGGCCAGAGCACCACGCCTAAAATACTAACCTACACAAAATGATACACAACAAACAATATCACACCATCAAAACCTCTCCCTCCTTCTTAATAAGTAAGTGCGCCATGAGGTCTACATATACCTCGGGCCACCTCACTTAAGTCCATGTTGCTCAGCTGTCAATAGTCCCTTGTACAGCGGTAACATTGTAAAGACAACCCTCCCTTTGTGTCCTCCTTCACTCAAACTGTGCTTCCTACACCCACAAATCGGCATTGTAGATCTCCCACATCATTTCCTAGCAAAATATCCGCAGGCAGGCCGCTCATCAACCCAACCACGCATTGTATGACCCCAAAGACGAAGTCCAGATCTACAGCCACCTTTGGGATATTTCTCCAGCCAATTCAATAACAATCCCTGATCCAGATCTACAGCCACCTTTGGGATATTTCTCCAGCCAATTCAATAACAATCCCTGATCCATGGATCGCCTCTGTCCGAACCACCCAGGGACCAGCTATTGTGAGGAATGACCCAGAGTCACAAAATCCAATGACTGTCCATCCAGCACGATCTCCTGTAAGTGCTTACTTTGATGGTAAGAGGAATTCAGGGCCGTGGCTTGCACCCCGTAAACCCCTAGTGGCCGATCATGAGTGTCTGAGGCATCAGGCAAGTCAACTTGAAGGGGTGAGAACTCTTCCCCCATTGTATTTGGTTGTAGAGAATGAAGAGGTCGATTTGGTGCAAGGTCATTCCTCAATCGATCAGCAGGGCAAGTGTCTTGCAAATGCCCTGGCTGCCGACATCAATAACATATGCGCTGCGTCGTACTCCTTCCAACGTGCATTCTGGAGAAGGCAGTTGGAGAACCTGGTGACAAAGGCCGGAGCCCATACACTCCAACAAGGGCATCTATGGTGCAGGGGTCAGTGGTACACTCCAGTGTAGATGGTGGTACCTCTTCCTCAGGTGGGATGGAATGCATAAAATGCACTGGTGGAGGTCCCTCCGAGTCCTTGCGGGACAACTTGAATGCAGGTGCCCAGGTTGTCCGCACCCATAACATTTCCTCTCTCTGATTCCCACAGGGCGTGTTCGGAACTGTTGGGGCCCAGGATTGTAAGCAGTGATTGTCATTGGCCTTCAGCTGCGTGGAGGGGCAGATATAACTGGAGAGGGCCAGGATGCAGGAGCAGGCTGTGGTTTATTGTCCAGAAGCATCCTCCATTGAGGTCGGATGGTGAGGGCCTCATTAGCCAGGGCTGCAGCTCTATCCTAGGTGCGTGGCGTGCACTCACAGACCGATTCCCGTATTTCTGAGGGGCACTTGGAAAATAAATAGTTCTTTAAGAAATACCTGTATAACATCTTCCACAGTGAAGACGTTTTCCGCTTCCAGCCATTTCCGACATGCCTGGGACATCTTATGGGCATACATCATAAACGATCCCCCCGTGGTGCATGGGAGGTCTCGGAACTATGCCCTATGTAAGTCTGGAGAACATGATTAAGACTATGTGTCGAAACGCGTAGTTCTGTGGGCTCTGGCTTGTCCTTTATATTTTCCCAGCTGACCGCTTTGTATATCACTCATTTTTTTATGGATTTACTGAATAAATGTGACTATTTTTAAATTTCTACTCTGAGGACTGCGCTGTACTTTTTTCCTTTTTGATTGTGGAACTGGCAGCCTAACCTTCCGTGCGCGGGTCCAGACAGACAGTGGATCACAGCAACTCGGTGAGCTGAATTTTCATTAATTTCTATGTAAGTCTGGGTTGATCACATGATAATCCAGGATAGTGCGTTTTACAATGTTGTAATCCTGGTTCTGCTGTGAGTCAAGGGTGCGATAAGCCTCCGGCAGGCTTCCGTTCAGGAGTCCCACTAACAAACGCATCCAGCCAGAGTGGGGCACGTCCATCACAGCACACTTGAAGTCCTTGAAGAACCCCTCCACATCTCCAGAAGCCTCATTGTTATGATCCGGAACCATTGAAGACCACCATAATTCATTGGTAAAAGGAGACAAGAGCATTGGCAATTAATCTGGCCACCATCCCCTTACTAACCATCGCAACTAGAAGTAGCCGAGGGGTGAACTAACATCCTGTGCACCGCGAACCCAGCCGGAGAACTAGCTATCCTAAAGGAAGGAAATTTGAATAAATCTCTGCCTCCGAAAATAGATAAAGAATAGCAAGCCCCCCACATTCAAAGACTGCGGTGATATAGGAAAACACAATACACAGATAGATGATAGGATTAGCAAAAGGTGAGCCCCCCATTGACTAAAATAGGAAAGGACAGGAAAGGGGCTGATGGTGGCCAGAGAAAAACCCTGCAAAATTCCAAATTCCTGATAGTACAAAAAGGCCCTTAGATCGCACGATCTGCACTTCGTCCTATACCAGGCGCTCTTGTCATACCAATGAACAAAAAACAGGAATCATTACAAATACAAAAAGCCACAAACACATGGACTAATAGGAGCAATACTCCAAACATAACTGCAGGGAGTTTCCCAGCTAAACAACTGAGAGGGAAGATCCCTGCATGCAAATAAACTGAAAACAACCACAGCAAATGACAAACTCAGATAAGAGTAAAAGAACCAAACAACAAATAAAGAGCAAAGCACTTATCTGGGGTAGATGTGGTGTGGAGCAGAATGAAGCAGGCTGGTGAACAAAGAACAACTGACATCCGGCATAGCCTGCTATCAGACCAGGATTTAAATAAGCAGAGAGTTAGCAATGGAAACGCCCATTGCTTAACACACCTGGTCTATGTCCAAACCATTCCTGGCCACAAGAGGGAGCCTCCCAGCACCCAAAGCATAACTGACATTCACAACAGTACCCCCCCCCTTGAGGAGGGGTCACTGAATCCTCACCAACGCCACCAGGTCGCTCGGGATGAGCATGATGGAAGGCACGAACCAACCTGTCCGCATGAATGTCAGAAGCCACAACCCAAGAGTTATCCTCCTGCCCATAACTCTTCCATTTCACAAGGTACTGAAGTTGACGCCTACTGCGACGGGAATCCAAAATTTTTTCAACCTCATACTCCAGATCCCCTTGTACCAAAACAGGGTCAGGAGGCGCTGCTGCAGGAACTGTTGGCTCCACATGTTTCTTCAACAAGGACTTATGGAAGACATTGTGAATCTTAAATGACACAGGCAGAGTCAAACGGAAATATACAGGGTTGATAATCTCCGAAATCTTATAAGGTCCAATAAATCTGGGCTTAAATTTAGGAGATGGAACTCTCATAGGAATATTTTTAGAGGACAACCACATCATGTCCCCCACTTTAAACTGGGGACCAACAGTCCGGCGCCGGTTGGCAAACTTTTGGGCAGTTTCTTGGGACTGAAACAATTTATCCACTACCTGCACCCAAATCTGCTGCATTACGTTTACCACCAAATCCACCCCTGGACAGTCAGACGCCTCAAGCTGCCCCGAGAGGAACCTGGGGTGATACCCAAAATTGCAGAAAAAGGGGGACACCAATGTGGTAGAGCTAGCTCTATTGTTAAGGGCAAATTCAGCCAAAGGCAAAAACGAAACCCAGTCATCCTGATCTGCAGAAACAAAACACCGTAAATAGGTCTCCAGGTTCTGGTTAGTCCTTTCAGTCTGACCGTTGGTTTGAGGATGAAACGCCGAGGAGAAAGACAGCTGAACACCCAATTTGGAGCAAAAAAATCTCCAAAACCTGGATACAAACTGCACCCCTCTGTCAGAAACAATGTTTTCGGGAATACCATGCAAACGAACAACATGTTGGAAAAACAAAGGCACCAACTCAGATGAAGACGGCAACTTAGATAGGGGAACCAAGTAAACCATCTTGGAGAATCTATCACATATCACCCAAATCACAGTCATTTTCTGAGAGATGGGAAGCTCTGAAATAAAATCCATAGAGATGTGCGTCCAAGGTTTCTTAGGTACAGGCAGAGGCAAAAATAGCCCACTAGAACGTGAACAACAGGGCTTGGACCTGAAACAAACTCCACACGACTGCACAAAACGATGGACATCCCGGGACAGGGAAGGCCACCAAAAAGAGCGTCTCACAAGATCCCGAGTACCAAAAATGCCAGGATGACCTGCCAAAACAGAGCAATGAACTTCAGAGTCAACTCGGTCTCTCCATTGGTCAGGGGACGAACAGTTTCCCTGTAGGACATCTCTCAGGTTTATCCCCCTGAAATTCCGCCAGTGCCAACCGCAGATCAGGCGAAATGGCTGAGAAAACTACACCATCATTCAGGATAGTAGACGGCTTGACAACCTCCAAAGAGTCAGCACAGAAACTCCTGGAAAGGGCATCAGCCTTAACATTCTTGGTGCCCGGCAAAAAAGAGACCACAAAATTAAACCGGGTATAAAACAAAGCCCACCTGGCCTGCCGAGGATTCAACCTCTTGGTCGATTCCAGATAGGTAAGATTCTTGTGGTCCGTAAGCACCACAACTTGATGTCTAGCCCCCTCCAACCAATGCCTCCACTCTTCAAATGCCCACTTCATAGCCAATAATTCCCTGTTCCCCACATCATAATTCCGTTCAGAAGGAGCAAACTTCCGAGAGAAAAAGGCACAGGGCTTAAGTTTACCTGAAATAGCGTCTCGTTGAGACAGAACAGCTCCAGCTCCGATCTCTCAGGCATCGATCTCAACTCAAAATGTGCGAGACACATCAGGTTGCTGCAGAACTGGGGCAGAAGTGAATCGCGTTTTAAGCTCCTGGAAGGCCACAATCGCCTCTGGGGTCCAATGCTCAGCATCAGCTCCCTTCTTGGTCAAATCTGTCAGAGGTTTGACAATGGCAGAAAAATTGGCTATAAATTTACGGTAAAAATTAGCAAACCCCAAAAACTGCTGCAGGGATTTTAGAGAAGTTGGTTGCACCCAGTTGTAAATAGCCTGAACCTTAACCGGGTCCATTTCGATAGCGGAGGGAGACAAGATGAAGCCCAAAAAGGAAATCCTTTGCACCCCAAAGAGGCACTTTGACCCCTTAACGTACAGTGCATTATCCTTAAGTATCTGAAAAACAGCCCGTACTTGCCCAACATGAGAGTCCCAATCATCAGAAAAAAATCAAGATTCATCCAAATACACAATCAAAAATTTACCAATAAGGTCCCGAAAAATATCATTCATGAAGGCCTGGAAGACGGAGGGTGCATTAGTGAGCCCAAAATGCATCACTAGGTACTCAAAATGCCCCTCAGGAGTATTAAAAGCCGTCTTCCATTCATCACCCTCCTTAATACGGATGAGATTATACGCACCCTTGAGATCCAGTTTCGTAAACCATTTGGCACTCTTCACTCTAGAGAAAAGATCAGACATCAGAGGCAAAGGGTACTGATATTTGACCGTAATTTTATTAAGAAGACGGTAATCAATACAAGGCCTCAACAACCCATCTTTCCTAGCAACAAAAAAAAAGCCAGCACCCAATGGAGAAGAGGAGGGCCGAATGTGCCCCTTCTCCGATGATTGCCTGATGTATGACCGCATGGCATCATGTTCAGGCACAGACAAGTTGAAAATCCGCCCCTTGGGAAATTTACATCACGGCACCAGCTCAATGGCACAGTCACAGTCCCGGTGTGGGGGCAGAGAATCAGATTCCTGGTCATTAAATACATCACGGAAATCAGACAAGAAGGCCGGAACATCAACTGCCTGAGCAGACGTGGACGACACGGAAAGGTCCTTATGCAAACCTTGACAACCCCAACTAGCTACCGAGAAGGATCTCCAGTCAAGAACTGGATTATGGGTCTGCAACCACAGAAATCCCAATACCAAGGTATCCTGTAGATTATGCAATACTAAAAATGTACAAGTTTCCTGATGCGCTGGTGCAACTCTCATAGGCACCTGGGTCCAAAATTGGGGTTTATTTTCTGCCAGAGGGGTAGCATCAATGCCCCTTAAAGGAATAGGAGTTTGCAAAGGAACCATGGGGAAACCACAATCCCTAGCAAAGCCAAAATCCATCAAATTGAGCGCTGCCCCTGAGTCCACAAAGACAAATGCAGAAAAGAAAGACAATGAGCAAATCAATGTGACAGACAAAAGAAACTTTGGTTGCAAAGAACCCACAGTAACAGAAGTAGCCAATCTCCTTTGACGTTTAGGGCAGACAGAGATGTTATGAGAAGTGTCTCCACAATAGAAGCACAGTCTGTTCTTCCATCTGAACCCCTGCCGACTAGCATTAGAAAGGACCCTATCACACTCCATAGGCTGTTCCACAGGCACAAAACCAGCAGGTATCTTCCTGCGCTCACGTAACCGCCTATCAATCTGAATGGCCAAGGTCATAGAGGCATCAAGACCAGAAGGGACGGGAAATCCTACCATTACATCCTTTACAGTATCAGCAATACCCTTCTGAAAAAGAGCCGCAAGCGCATCATCATTCCATTTGGTAAGGACCGCCCACTTTCGAAATTTCTGACAAAACGTTTCTGCAGAATCCAAACCCTGAGTTAAGGACAACAAGACCTTTTCTGCTTGGTCCACAATATTGGGTTCGTCATATAATAAACCCAAGGCCTGAAAAAAGGAGTCCACATCACTGAGAATCGGATCATCAGACACTAAAGAGAAGGCCCAGTCCTGAGGGTCACCACGCAGAAGGGAGATGAAAATCTTAACCTGCTGTACGGGATTCCCTGAGGACTTAGGGCGCAGGTCAAAAAATAATTTACAATTATTTTTGAAGCTCAAAAATCTCGACCTATCTCCCGAAAAAAATTCAGGAACGGGAATCTCAGGCGCTGCAAGGGGAGTCTGTGCAAGATAAGACTCTATACGACGAACCTTAGCATCAAGATGAGCAACACGCTCACCCAATTCTTGCATGCTAGAAAAAATAAATCTTCCACGGAACCCAAAGAAGAAGGGGAAAAACACCAAAAAAAAAAAATGTCAGCAGACCTTTTTTTTCCTTCTTTTTTTTTTACCTTTTAGAGTACCCTTTAAATTTGTTGGCCGGATGTACTGTTATGATCCGGAACCATGCAAGACCACCATAATTCATTGGTAAAAGGTGACAAGAGCATTGGCAACTAATCTGGCCGCCACCCCCTTACTAACCATCACAACTAGAAGTAGCCGAGGGGTGAACTAACATCCTGTGCACCGCGAACCCAGCCGGAGAACTAGCTATCCTAAAGGAAGGAAAGATGAATAACTCTCTGCCTCCGAAAATAGATAAAGAATAGCAAGCCCCCCACATTCAAAGACTGCGGTGATATAGGAAAACACAATACACAGATAGATGATAGGATTAGCAAAAGGTGAGTCCCCCACTGACTAAAATAGGAAAGGACAGGAAAGGGGCTGATGGTGGCCAGAGAAAAACCCTGCAAAATTCCAAATTCCTGATAGTACAACGATCTGCACTCCGTCCTATGCCAGGCGCTCTTGTCATACCAATGAACAAAAAACAGGAATCATTACAAATACAAAAAGCCATAAACACATGGACTAATAGGAGCAATACTCCAAACATAACTGCAGGGAGTTTCCCAGCTAAACAACTGAGAGGGAAGATCCCTGCATGCAAATAAACTGAAAACAACCACAGCGAATGACAAACTCAGATAAGAGTAAAAGAACCAAACAACAAATAAAGAGCAAAGCACTTATCTGGGGTAGATGTGGTGTGGAGCAGAATGAAGCAGGCTGGTGAACAAAGAACAACTGACATCCGGCATAGCCTGCTCTCAGACCAGGATTTAAATAAGCAGAGAGTTAGCCTTGGAAATGCCCATTGCTCAACACACCTGGTCTATGTCCAAACCATTCCTGGCAGCCAAAGCATAACTGACATTCACAACACCTCATCAAATGGCTTTAAGTCTGCCTGGGTAATCCGTACAGGCTCCCAAATCGCTGGGTTTACACTCAAACTCATCTTGCTCCCTTTGCCGGAGTCCATTGCTTCTTGTCTCCTCTGTGCTCGGTGAGCAGATTCCTCCTTATACTCTTGAGTTACACCTAGGCCCAGAACTGCCATCTCTTCTTCGAACCACATCAACCACTGGCTTTTTGGAGGCAGGGATACCAGTCTCCAGTGTTTGTCTGTTAGACAATTGGGAGGATGGGGTCTGGCTCGCACCCACCAGTAGATCAATTAAGGCCCCTTTAGTAAGTCCCTGGTAGCTCAGGCCCAGATTTCTGGCTCTCTACTGTATACAGTCCAGTTTCTGTACTCACTCTGTGGGTGGTTCTCCACTAGGTTGTGCTCTGTTGATCCCACCGCTGCCACCAGTTGTCACAGGCTCCTTCTCCGATATCACACATTCAACAAAGCGAGAGATGGGTTAAAAATGCACAGATCCTTTATTCCATGCAATCCAGGTGGTCTATAAAATAATTCACCACACAGAGGGTAAAATAGTCCAGGAACACTGATACAGTCCAGTAAGTGATAAATGTCCAGGTCTCTCTGGGGAGCCTCAACTTCTCCACAGAGGATAAATCAATCACAATCCTCCAGCAGTCCTTTTCCAGGCAAATCTGGGTTTCTCAACGGCTCTCCTGGGTGCTGCCTGTAGCCATAGCTTCTTCCCCAGAGGATAACTCTTCCTGCTTGTCTCTTGTCCTCAGCCAGACTGAATAATCCTCCAGGTAAGCAGAGAGTTTGGGAGGATTCCAGGCCCCCCTTCCCCACATCTTGGGACAGAATCACTGCAGGGGGTTATTAACCTGCAGACAGGACAAATACATAGAATGGACAGAGCACCACGCCTAAAATACGAACCTACACAAAATGATACATAACCCCCCATATTACACCATTACACTGCACCATGTAGGGTTCATTATACTGGATGGTGCACTATGTGGGGCGTATTATACTGTATTGTTCACTATGTGGGGCCATTATATTGTGTGGTGCCTATCTGGTGCATATTCTGTATTGAGCGCTATGTGGGGAACATTATACTGTATTGAGCAACATGTGGGGAGCATTATAGTGTATGGTGCACTATGTGGGGCCATATTATACTGTATTTGGCACTATGTGGGGTGTATTACATTGTATGGTGCACTATGTGGGGCACAATATACTGTAATATGCACTATGTGGGGCCATTATACTGTATTATGCACTATGTGGAGCCATTATACTGTATTGAGCACTATGTGGGGAGCATTACATTGTATGGTGACTGAGGACATTCTACTATATGATGACTATGTGGGGCATATTATACTGTATGGAGGACTATGTGGGGCCCATTGTACTATATGGAAGTCAATGGGGTGCTATACTATATGGTGCACTATGTGGGGCCCATTATACTGTATGGAGGACTGTGGGGCACAATATACTGTATTGTGCACTGTGAGGTGTAATACATTGTATGGTGCACTATGTGGGGCCATTCTACTGTATGGTAACTATGTGGTGCACATTATACTGTATTGTGCACTCTGTGGGGCCATTATACTGTATTGTTCACTACTTGGGGTGCATTATACTGTATGATGTGGTGAGGAGAAGATAACAGCAAGGACTAAAATATAACTTAATACCTCTAAAAACATCAAGGACAATACATAAAGTTCAGAGCCATATTAAAAGTAGAATTAGCATAGATCTCACCCAATTCTTCTCCACGAGCGGACAATACACCACCAGATAGAATGAATCACACAGGGCAGAAGAGTAGTTGGCCGATCCAAAAGTATATAACTCTAACCTCTGTCGTGCCCCATTTAGATTCTTCTGCCCTTACAAGGGCAGCACCCAAGTGTGGTGACTGTTCCCAAAGTAAGCAGGCTCTCCCGACAAGTTAGAGACAGGGCTGTGGAGTTGGTAAGCCAAACCTTTGACTCCTCAATTTCCCTTGCACCGACTCCACGACTCAGACTCCGACTCCCACATATATTGCCTATATTTAAGTGAAAAATGTATTGTAATACAATGTGAACATAAGATATTTAATCATTTTTATGGAACAATAATCAAGATATTTAAATAAAATATATTTATTTGAATACAACTTTAGAACACAAAAAACTGTAATAAATTGTAAATATGTAATACACTATGTAATATACAGTAGATTACATACATATCTTGTGTATATATATGTATATACAGTCATATGAAAAAGTTTGGGCACCCCTATTAATGTTAACCTTTTTTCTTTATAACAATTTTTTTTTTGCAACAGCTATTTCCGTTTCATATATCTAATAACTGATGGACTGAGTAATATTTCTGGATTGAAATGAGGTTTATTGTACTAACAGAAAATGTGCAATCCGCATTTAAACAAAATTTGACCGATGCAAAAGTATGGTCACCCTTATCAATTTCTCGATTGGAACACTCCTAACTACTTTTTACTGACTTACTAAAGCACTACATTGGTTTTGTAAACTCATTGAGCTTTGAACTTCATAGGCAGGTGTATCCAATTGTGAGAAAAGGTATTTAAGGTGGCCACTTGCAAGTTGTTCTCCTATTTGAATCTCCTATGAAGTGTTACGGGGGGCTGTCTGATAATAACTGAAAGGAGTATCAGACAGTCAGGGTCCACCGTGCAAAGACTTTGCTGCAGACTATGGCAGAGTGCAATACCTCTGTTAACTCACAGAAGGATATAATAAGTAAGTAAAGCAATTCCTCCCTTACTTGGAGGGTGTGTGGAATGATCTCTGTTAATAATCACAGAGACAAAGGCAATGTGTGCGAAATGGCACCTACCTAGGTCCGCTCTTCTAGTGGTGCAAAAGAGACGAACAGCAGCGTAAGCCGCACAAAGCTCCTACCTGCGTTCGCTCCACTAGTGTGCGAGGACACGAACCACTAGATATGGCACCTGCCTAGGTCCGCTCTTCTAGTGGTGCAAAAGAGACGAACAGCAGCGTAAGCCGCACAAAGCTCCTACCTCTGTTCGCTCCCCTAGTGTGCGAGGATATGAACAACTGCCAGACGCAGTATAAGGAACGTTACCCTAGCGGCAACGTCCACCTACGAGTAGAATCACAAGGCCCAGCCAGACCATGTGCCTCAGGCACCTGCCTATGTCCGCTCCCCTAAGAGGTAAGGATACGGACAGCAGCCGAAGCTGTAAGGTATAAGAACGCTACCCTGCCGGTAGCGCTCACCTAGCATAGACAGAGGAATGCCTAGAGGAACGCGCACAGAGCGTCTACTCATATGCATGAACCAAGAGGACTGAGCACCATGCGGCGTGTGTCAGGGTCTTATATAGACTCTGTGCCTCATCCAAGATGGAGGACACCAGAGCCAATCCGCTGCCAGAACGACAGGAGTGACGTCATGCTGGCCTATCACCGAGCAAGACGTCACAAGCACATGACCAGCGACCAATCGGCATAGAAGGTGTCAGAGACATGTGACCTCGTGTCAGCGATGATGTCACCCGCACATGTGCAATGGCTCCAAGATTGGACTTAGTCTCCAGCGCTCGCACATGTGCAGTAGCAAGAAATCTGGACTTAGTCTCCAGCGCTCGCACATGTGCAGTAGCAAGAAATCTGGACTTAGTCTCCAGCGCTCGCACATGTGCAGTAGCAAGAAATCTGGACTTAGTCTCCAGTGCTCGCAGCAACCGTAACAGTACCTCCCCCTCAAGGGCCCCCCTCCCGGCGACGCAGGTAATCGGCAACTAAGTCGGGAGCATGGACAGCCTCCTCAGGCTCCCAAGAGCGATGTTCCGGACCATAGCCCTCCCAATCTATCAAGAAGAACCTGCGCCCTCTAACCATCTTAGAACCAACTATGGCTCGTACCTCATAGCTAGAGCGAGAGGAATCAGAGGCAGGAGAGTGCACTTCACGAGCGTGAGGTAAAATAGCCGGCTTTAGCAGTGAGACATGGAATTTGTCATGAATCCTAAGATGGACAGGTAACTTCAATTGATAGACTACAGGATTTACCTGTCGAAGAACCTCATAAGGACCCAGGAAGCGAGGAGCAAATTTGACAGAGCTCACTCTAAGTCTCACGTGTTTTGCAGAGAGCCACACAAAGTCCCCTGGAGAAAAGACAGGAGCCGGGCGACGAAACCGATCGGACACCGTCTTCATACGGTCCTTAGCTGCTTGGATCGACTCTTGAGTCCGATCCCAAACCTCTCTGGCATTAGTTGCCCAGTCGGCCACAAGAGGAGGAGGTGCAGCAGCGGGAAACGGTACTGGTACCCTAGGGTGTTGCCCATTATTGAGTACGAACGGTGTCTGCCCAGTGGCCTCAGCCAGCGAATTGTTAAGGGCAAATTCTGCCCAGGGTAGGAGGGAGGACCAGTTATCGTGGTTCTCAGCAACAAAGTGTCGAAGGTATATAATCATAGATTGATTGGTACGTTCAACCAAACCATTAGTCTCCGGATGGTATGCCGAAGAGAGATTCAACTCAATTTGCAGAAGGCTACAAAGATCTCGCCAGAAACGGGAAGTAAATTGCGGGCCTCTATCACAAATGATACGATCTGGCATCCCGTGAAGCCTAAAGACATGCTTGAGGAATAGTTTGGCTAGTACCCTGGAAGATGGGATTCTCGATAACGGTACGAGATGAACCATCCGGGAGAAATGGTCCGTAATGACCCACACAAATCTATGTCCCTGTGAACATGGAAGATCACCCACAAAGTCCATGCCTACCACCTCCCATGGTCTATCTGGCACTGGTAAAGGATGCAAGAGCCCAGCCGGTCTCTGCCGTAATGGACGGTTGCGAGCACACGAGTAGCAGGAACTGACATATCTCTTGACGTGGCTGGCTAAGTGTGGCCACCAATACCACCTCTCCAGTAACTCTCGTGTCCGCCTAATACCAAAATGCCCACCCACCTTTGAGGTGTGGGCCCATGACAGTATATCATTCTGTCGATCAGGCGGAACAAAGGTCTTGCCCGGTGGGATTTGGTCTAACGTCACAGGGGAGAGCGTATGAAAAACCCTGGAGGGAAGGATAAGACGAGGTTCGTCAATCTCTTCCTGGGTAGAAAGCATAGAGCGAGACAGGGCGTCTGCCTTGTTATTCTTACTCCCAGACAGATAGTTGATGGAGAAGTGAAAGCGGGAGAAAAACAAGGACCAGCGGGCTTGGCGAGGATTCAGACGCTGAGCGGTTTGTAAGTACGTCAGATTCTTATGGTCTGTATAGACCTGGAAAGGATGTTTCGCTCCTTCCAGCAAGTGACGCCACTCCTCCAAGGCTAATCTCAAGGCGAGCAGTTCCCTATCCCCAATGGTATAGTTTCTCTCTGCCGGTGAAAAGGTTTTAGCAAAGAAGAAACACGGCCTTTTTCTACCTGCACCGTTCTTTTGATACAAGACCGCACCAGCACCCACTGAAGAGGCATCAACCTCTAAGAGGAAGGGCTTACTCTCATCGGGTCTTTGAAGAACGGGAGCAGTTGAAAAGTGTCTTTTTACTGCCTCAAAAGCCTGAGATGTCTCAGTAGACCAGGCTTTGGGATTAGCACCTTTCTTAGTCAAGGCCACCAAAGGGGCCACCAAAGTAGAAAAATGGGGTATGAACTGCCTGTAATAATTTATGAATCCTAAGAAGCGTTGCACCGCCTTCAAGGAATGAGGTTCGGACCATTGCAGGACAGCAGAGAGCTTCGCAGGATCCATAGCCAGACCCTCTTGTGAGATAATGTAACCCAAAAAAGGCAATGAGGACTGCTCGAATACACATTTCTCGAGTTTAGCAAACAATGAGTGCTCCCTTAAACGGGAAAGGACACGAACGACATCCTGACGATGAGTCTCCAGATCAGGAGAAAAAATCAGGATGTCGTCCAGATACACCACTACTGAGGATAACAGTAAATCCCTGAACACATCGTTTACGAAGTCCTGAAATACTGCGGGTGCATTACATAACCCAAAAGGCATGACGAGGTATTCATAGTGACCGTCTCGGGTGTTAAAAGCGGTCTTCCATTCGTCACCCTTTCGAATTCGTACCAAGTTATACGCACCCCGCAGATCCAACTTCGTAAAAACTTGAGCTCCTCTCAGTCTGTCAAAGAGCTCCGAAATTAAAGGTAATGGGTATTTGTTCTTTATTGTGATTGCGTTGAGACCCCTGTAATCTATGCAGGGACGCAAATCACCCTCTTTCTTCCGAACAAAGAAAAACCCAGCTCCCGCGGGAGAGACAGACTTACGAATGAACCCCTTCTCTAAGCTCTCTCTTATATAGGTCGACATGGCCTCCGACTCAGGTATCGACAGGGGGTAAACCCTGCCTTTAGGTGGAACCGAACCTGGGATAAGGTCTATGGCACAGTCATACGGCCTATGGGGTGGAAGAACCTCAGCACCCTGTTTGGAGAACACGTCAGCGAAATCCAAATAGGGTGTAGGTATGGGAGAGAGATCAGTTGATGCAACCGCAACGACCTTAGGTGGTAAGGGAAGACATCGGGACTGACATTTCGAACCCCAACTAATAATGCTGTCAGACTCCCAGTCAATGTGAGGAGCATGAGTCCGAAGCCATGGAAGACCCAGAAGGACGTCGTCTATACCCTCAGGCAAAACAAGAAAAGAAATCTCCTCTATGTGACCCTGAGACAGGGAAAGGCGCAAGGGAACTGTCCTCAATGTAATGGAGTCAGACAACATAGTTCCATTAACAACACGGACAGGAATAGGCGCCTCTAACATGATAGAGGGAATATTGTGTCCCTTTACAAATCCTGAGGACACAAAAATCCCGTCAGCTCCGGAATCCACAAAAGCCATAATAGGCCATGTATTCTCAGATAACGAGAGCTGACCTGGGATACAACACTTAGAGGGTGCAGAAGACGTCTCTAGTAACCCCCCTCTAATGGTTACTAGGCCAGGGAGTTTCCCTGACGACTAGGACACTTGTTGGCATAGTGCCCAGCTTGACGACATACGTAACATATAGGAGGACCAGACTTGCGTAGTCTGGAGGACGTATGACCTAACTCCATAGGAGTGGGAGATGTTTCAGATGCTGAGGAAGATGGTAGTGGACCCTCAACAACTGGAATAGCCCGATGCTTAGGGCGTGAGGAAGAGACCTCGAGTCTACGTTCCTTATGGCGTACATCGATCCTCGTTGCTACTGTGATCAAGTCCTCCAGAGAAGCAGGGACCTCACGAGTAGCAAGGGCATCCTTGACATAGCCTGCCAACCCTCTCCAGAAGATAGGAATCAACACCTTCTCTGGCCAATCTAGTTCTGCCACCAGAGTTCTAAAAGCAATGGCATAAGAACTAGTGGATAACGAACCCTGAGATAGATCTAACAGTCTCAGGGCCGCATCATGGGTAACCTGCGGACCCATGAATACCGCCTTAAGAGCATCAAGAAAGTCTTGATGTCTCAGAGTAACCACATCAGAGCGCTCCCATAGGGGAGTCGCCCATTCTAAGGCTTTGTCCTGAAGTAAGGAGATGATAAAGCCTACTCTGGACCTCTCCGTAGAGAAGCGAGAAGAGTTGACCTCTAGGTGTATCTGACACTGACTAATGAAACCACGACATGATCTGGCATCGCCAGAATATCTGTTTGGCAGAGCAAGTCGAGGATCATGTGCAGATGTCACCATGGTCTGAGGTTTATCCTCTATACTCTTGAGCCGTGACTCAAGTACTTGTATGTAACGGTGTAACTGCTGATATTCTGCCATAACTGCCAGACCCTTGGCTCAGTCCTAATGTTACGGGGGGCTGTCTGATAATAACTGAAAGGAGTATCAGACAGTCAGGGTCCACCGTGCAAAGACTTTGCTGCAGACTATGGCAGAGTGCAATACCTCTGTTAACTCACAGAAGGATATAATAAGTAAGTAAAGCAATTCCTCCCTTACTTGGAGGGTGTGTGGAATGATCTCTGTTAATAATCACAGAGACAAAGGCAATGTGTGCGAAATGGCACCTACCTAGGTCCGCTCTTCTAGTGGTGCAAAAGAGACGAACAGCAGCGTAAGCCGCACAAAGCTCCTACCTGCGTTCGCTCCACTAGTGTGCGAGGACACGAACCACTAGATATGGCACCTGCCTAGGTCCGCTCTTCTAGTGGTGCAAAAGAGACGAACAGCAGCGTAAGCCGCACAAAGCTCCTACCTCTGTTCGCTCCCCTAGTGTGCGAGGATATGAACAACTGCCAGACGCAGTATAAGGAACGTTACCCTAGCGGCAACGTCCACCTACGAGTAGAATCACAAGGCCCAGCCAGACCATGTGCCTCAGGCACCTGCCTATGTCCGCTCCCCTAAGAGGTAAGGATACGGACAGCAGCCGAAGCTGTAAGGTATAAGAACGCTACCCTGCCGGTAGCGCTCACCTAGCATAGACAGAGGAATGCCTAGAGGAACGCGCACAGAGCGTCTACTCATATGCATGAACCAAGAGGACTGAGCACCATGCGGCGTGTGTCAGGGTCTTATATAGACTCTGTGCCTCATCCAAGATGGAGGACACCAGAGCCAATCCGCTGCCAGAACGACAGGAGTGACGTCATGCTGGCCTATCACCGAGCAAGACGTCACAAGCACATGACCAGCGACCAATCGGCATAGAAGGTGTCAGAGACATGTGACCTCGTGTCAGCGATGATGTCACCCGCACATGTGCAATGGCTCCAAGATTGGACTTAGTCTCCAGCGCTCGCACATGTGCAGTAGCAAGAAATCTGGACTTAGTCTCCAGCGCTCGCACATGTGCAGTAGCAAGAAATCTGGACTTAGTCTCCAGCGCTCGCACATGTGCAGTAGCAAGAAATCTGGACTTAGTCTCCAGTGCTCGCAGCAACCGTAACATGAAGAGTGGCATCATTGGCTCCTCCAAACAACTCTCAAATGATCTGAAAACAAAGATTATTCAACATAGTTGTTCAGGGGAAGGATATAAAAAGTTGTCTCAAAGATTTTAACTGTCAGTTTCCACTGTGAGGAACATAGTAAGGAAATGGAAGAACACAGGTACAGTTCTTGTTAAGCCCAGAAGTGGCAGGCCAAGAAAAATATCAGAAAGGCAGAGAAGAAGAATGGTGAGAACAGTCAAGGACAATCCACAGACCACCTCCAAAGACCTGCAGCATCATCTTGCTGCAGATGGTGTCAATGTGTATCGGTCAACAATACAGCGCACTTTGCACAAGGAGAAGCTGTATGGGAGAGTGATGCGAAAAAAGCCGTTTCTGCAAGCACGCCAAAAACAGAGTCGCCTGAGGTATGCAAAAGCAGATTTGGACAAGCCAGTTACATTTTGGACGAAGGTCCTGTGGACTGATGAAACAAAGATTGAGTTGTTTGGTCATACAAAAAGGCGTTATGCATGGAGGCAAAAAAACACGGCATTCCAAGAAAAGCACTTGCTACCCACAGTAAAATGTGGTGGATGTTCCATCATGCTTTGGGGCTGTGTGGCCAATGCTGGCACCGGGAATCTTGTTAAAGTTGAAGGTCGCATGGATTCAACTCAGTATCAGCAGATTCTTGACAATAATGTGCAAGAATCAGTGACGAAGTTGAAGTGACGCAGGGGATGGATATTTCAGCAAGACAATGATCCAAAACACCGCTCCAAATCTACTCAGGCATTCATGCAGAGGAACAATTACAATGTTCTGGAATGGCCATCCCAGTCCCCAGACCTGAATATCATTGAACATCTGTGGGATGATTTGAAGCGTGCTGTCCATGCTCGGCGACCATCAAACTTAACTGAACTGGAATTGTTTTGTAAACAGGAATAGTCAAATATACCTTCATCCAGGATCTAGGAACTCATTAAAAGCTACAGGAAGCGACTAGAGGCTGTAATTTTTGCAAAAGGAGGATCTACAAAATATTAATGTCACTTTTATGTTGAGGTGCCCATACTTTTGCACCGGTCAAATTTTGTTTAAATGCGGATTGCACATTTTCTGTTAGAACAATAAACCTCATTTCAATCCAGAAATATTACGGAGTCCATCAGTTATTAGATATATGAAACTGAAATAGCTGTTGCAAAAACCCAAATTGTTATAAAGAAAAAAGGTTAACATTAATAGGGGTGCCCAAACTTTTTCATATGACTGTATATATATATATATATTACATATTGTATTACATATTTACAATTTTACAGTTTTTTGTGTAGTAAAGTTGTATTCCAATAAATATATTTTATGTTCTAAATATCTTGATTATTGTATCATAAAAATGATTAAATGTCTGATGTTCACATTGTACTACAATAAATTTTTCAGTTAAGTATAAGCAATATACTAAATGTTATTTGGAATGTTTTTGTTGAAAACTGTTTTTTGCCACTTACATAGTGTTACATAGTGTTTTATATATATATACCGTATTTTTCGCTTTAGAAGACGCACCTGATTATAAGACGCACCCCCAAATTTGGTGAAGGAAAAGAGATTTTTTTTTTTAATGTTAAATGGGGTCCATCTTATAATGCCAGTGTCCCTCAACAAATCATATAGGATATATGTCCCTAATAGCCCCCCATCCTAAAATTAGCCCCCTTAATCTGGATATGGCCCTCTTATATTGAATATAGCCCCCTTGTGATGGCACACATTCCCCTGTGCTGCCTATGGCCCCCTATGGATTGCATACATTCCCCTGTGCTGCCTATGGATTGCATACATTCTCCTGTACTGCCTATGGCCCCCTATGGATTGCATACATTCCCCTGTGCTGCCTATGGTCCCCTATGGATTGCACACGTTCCCCTGTGCTGCCTATGGCCCCCTATGGATTGCATACATTCCCCTGTGCTGCCTATGGTCCCCTATGGATTGCACACGTTCCCCTGTGCTGCCTATGGCCCCCTATGTATTGCATACATTCCCCTGTGCTGCCTATGGTCCCCTATGGATTGCACATGTTCCCCTGTGTTAGATAATGCCCCCATGCTGCTGCCCATGGCCCCTATAGATCACACAAGTCCCCCTGTGTTAGATATCGCCCCCATGGTGCTGCCCATGGCCCCTATATAGATCGCACAAGTCCCCCTGTGTTAGATATCGCCCCCATAGTGCTGCCCATGGCCCCTATATAGATCGCACAAGTCCCCCTGTGCTAGATGTCGCCCCCATAGTGCTGCCCATGGCCCCTATATAGATCGCACAAGTCCCCCTGTGTTAGATATCGCCCCCATGGTGCTGCCCATGGCCCCTATATAGATCGCACAAGTCCCCCTGTGTTAGATATCGCCCCCATAGTGCTGCCCATGGCCCCTATATAGATCGCACAAGTCCCCCTGTGTTAGATATCGCCCCCATAGTGCTGCCCATGGCCCCTATATAGATCGCACAAGTCCCCTGTGCTAGATATCGCCCCCATAGTGCTGCCCATGGCCCCTATATACCGTAGATCGCACAAGTCCCCCTGTGTTAGATATCGCCCCCATAGTGCTGCCCATGGCCCCTACATAGATCGCACAAGTCCCCCTGTTAGATATCGCCCCCATAGTGCTGCCCATGGCCCCTATATAGATTGCACAAGTCCCCCTGTGTTAGATATCGCCCCCATAGTGCTGCCCATGGCCCCTATAGATCGCACAAGTCCCCCTGTGTTAGATATCGCCCCCATAGTGCTGCCCATGGCCCCTATATAGATCGCACAAGTTCCCCTGTGTTAGATATCGCCCCCATGGTGCTGCCCATGGCCCCTATATAGATCGCACAAGTCCCCCTGTGTTAGATTACGCCCTGTGAGGCAGTGACAGGGGTAATATTTGAAGACCGCTATGTGTCCCCGAGAATGTGTCTGGAAACCCTCTGAGTTTGCTATAGCTATTACTGGGAGTATAGCACAAAGGGTAACAGGGAGACAGATCCCTCATCCCAGTCCAGGTTTTGTAGCAATCCTCATGTCCGGCATTTTCGTTTAAAATCATGCAGAGCACAGCAGGGTGTGTCTCAGTTGAGAGCCAGGCTTGGTGAAGCTAACACACGCCGTGTGAGCTGGGCTGGCTCTGTGTGGAGTGAACACAGGCCAAGAGTGTGAGCCTAGGAGAACCTTACACAGATCCCTGCGGTTAACGGGGTCCTAAGGTAACAAGACTTTTTGATGCAAAGAATTTGTCTATATGCACCGGCTGTGATCCGGAAGAGACTTTGACAGTGGGAAATTGGATCTATTTATGCTGCAACAATAAATAGACTGTTGGTGTGAACACGCTGCTGCCTCACTGCCTCACGTTTTTGCCCAAGCAACGCTGCTACCTCACATTATGGTGGAGAATGCGGGCATGGCAGCCTGGTTGCTAAGGGCAATGGCCTAAGAGGTAGTTACCCGGAAAAAAAAAAAAAAAAAAAAAAAAAGGAATTTTTTTTTTACTGACTGTTTGCGGTGGATCGGCGGGTCCACGAAGCTTACAGGCGTTGCAGCCTGGTTGCTAGGGGCAACAACCCAGTTTTCACATGTTTATGATCAAGCCTGCAAAGTTACAGTTTAACTCAGCAGCCACTATGGAGGATCTTGTAAAGCAGCTGGCCCAGGCTAATGCTCAGCAGCAACAAACCAATGTCCAACTCCAGCGGTCGTTCGTTCAGCAACAGGAGACAAACAGCTTGTTGGCTAAGCAGCTTTCTGCTCTGCGAGAAGCGCTCCCAGCGGTAACTCCAGGTCATCCAGTCCTTCCTGCGGCCCAGGACAGAGTAAGGGCAGCACTTACGAGGATGAGTGCAGAGGATGACCCAGAAGCCTTTCTCTCCGTGTTTGAGAGGACCGCTGAGCGAGAGAAATTGTCTATCGACCGTTGGACTGATGTCGTGGCCCCGTTCTTGGTAGGTGAACCCCAAAAAGCCTACCTGGATCTCAGCACGGAGGATGCCAAGGACTATGGCACACTGAAAGGTGAGATCCTTGCACGAATGGGGGTTAACACTTATCTCCGGGCCCAACGAGTGAATCAGTGGTCCTTTGAGGAGGGAAAACCTGCACGCTCACAGGCCCATGTCTTACTGGACCTTGTAAAAAAATGGCTGCAGCCGGAGACCTTGAACCCCGGACAGATGATTGAGCGGGTGGTGATTGAACGGTTTGTGCGGACTTTGCCAGCCCCCATTCAACGGTGGGTGGGACAGGGGGACCCCGGTACCCTAGACCAGCTAGTGAATTTGGTGGAATGCTACACAGCTACCCAGGAGTTGGTCCGGGACTCTGCTTCACGGTGGGCACTCCGTAGGGATACGCCCCCTTCACAGTTGGTAAAAGACTCCCGTCCCTCCTCGGGTGCTGCCCCGTCTTCAGCCCTGGCAGAGAGTAAACCCCAGACTAAGGTCAGCAGGAGTCCCGGTTCCCCAAAGTCAGACACCCGAAACAGGGACACCTCTGCTGTTATGTGCTGGCGGTGCCATCAGCTCGGGCATGTGATGGCACAGTGCCCACTCACATCAGAACCCATGGACTGCCGGTACGCTCGCCGGGTATCAATGTATGCCCATACTGTTTGTACCGTAAGCACTGTTACTATGGGGGAGGAGCCCCATCTCTGCAAAGTACGTGTTAATGGCTATACAGCAGAGGCTTTGTTGGACTCAGGAAGTTTAGTGACTCTTGTACATGCCTCCTTGGTCTCCGGGGAAAACCCTACGGGACATAAAGTAGGGGTACTTTGTATTCATGGAGACCTACGTGAATACCCTATGGAAAGGGTCACCATTGCTACCTCATGTGGAGAGGTTCAACATGAAGTGGGGGTGATGAAAAGACTTCCATATGCTGTTATTTTGGGAAGAGACTTGCCCCTGTTCTGGACATTATGTGGGAGGCGACCTAGCCCTCCGAGGTGTATGATTGAACTAGGCCCTGAGCCGGACGATCCCGACTCAGGGATACCTGCCGTAGGGGTCACCAGTATAGGGACAGAGTGTAACCCTGCCACGTTCCCCCTAGAGGTAATGGCAGGAGAGGTTGAGCCACCCAAGGCAATCCCGGAGTTGAACGTGTCTCCAGATAATTTCGGAACAGCACAGCTCCGGGACCCCACATTGGCTCCTGGACGTGGAAATTTACAGGTAATTGATGGGGTACCCCAGCGGCCTGGTGCCAGGCTGGAAACTCCCTACATGGCTCTAAAGCGAGAGTTGCTCTATCGGGTTGATACAATCCGGGGGGAAATAGTGGAACAGTTGGTGGTCCCTCAGCCGTACCGCCGTCAGACCTTGGAATTGGCTCATAACCACCTAATGAGTGGGCACCTAGGTGAAGAGAAAACGCGGGAACGCATGTTTCAGCGGTTTTACTGGCCAGGGGTCGGCGCAGAAATTAAGAGGTTCTGTGAGTCCTGCCCAGTTTGTCAGTTGACCGCACCAACGCACCGTTTCCGTAGTCCTCTGATACCTTTACCCATTATAGAGGTGCCTTTTGAGCGGATTGCTATGGATCTGATCGGACCCATTGTAAAATCAGCCCGTGGTCACCAGCACATCCTGGTAGTGATGGATTACGCGACACGTTATCCGGAGGCCATTCCACTACGTCACACCTCGGCGAGGCTTATTGCTCGGGAGTTGTTTGCTATGTTCTGTCGCGTGGGGTTACCCAAAGAAATCCTGACCGATCAGGGCACTCCCTTTATGTCTAAAATTACAAAGGAACTGTGCAAACTCCTCCAGATCAAGCAGCTACGCACGTCAGTGTACCATCCCCAGACTGATGGTCTAGTGGAACGTTTTAATAAAACTCTAAAGGCTATGTTGAAAAAGGTGGTCTCCAAAGAGGGGAAAGATTGGGACATGTTATTGCCCTATTTAATGTTCGCTATCCGCGAGGTCCCACAATCTTCCACCGGGTTCTCGCCATTTGAGTTACTGTATGGCAGACATCCGCGGGGACTGCTGGATATAGTTAAGGAAACTTGGGAACAGGAGCCCACCCCTCACAAAAGCACAGTGGAATACGTTATGGGTATGCAGGATCGTATCACGGCAATAATGCCCATTGTTAAAGAGCATTTGCTGGATGCTCAGGCAGCCCAAAGTACTCAGTATAATAGAAAGGCCTCTATCAGGTCTTTTAAACCGGGAGATCATGTCTTAGTCCTAATACCTACTGCAGAAAGTAAGTTCTTAGCCAAATGGCAAGGTCCCTATGAGATCCGGGAGAAAGTGGGGGAAATAAACTATAAGGTGTATCAGCCAGGTAGAAGAAAACCAGAGCAAATCTACCATGTAAACCTGCTGAAGGCGTGGAAAGACAGGGAATGTATGGTGGCTGACGTAACGTTGGACCTAACCTTTTCAGGTGCCTTGACAACAACAAAGGAGGAGTCCCCTGATGATGAATTGGGAGTGAGGATAGGGGATTCTCTCTCAAAACAGCAGAGACGGGAGTCTCGGAGATTAGTGCAGCGGAATACGGATGTGTTCTCAAGCCTACCCGGCCGAACAACCGTAATCCACCATGATATTGTCACCGAGCCTCAAGTAAGGGTACGCCTGAGGCCATACTGGGTACCAGAGGCTCGTAGGCAAGCCATTGCGGAGGAGGTAAAAAAGATGCTCCAACTAGGGGTTATTGAAAAATCCACGAGCGAATGGGCCAGTCCCATTGTGCTGATCCCGAAACCAGACGGTTCTTTAAGATTCTGTAATGACTTCCGAAAGTTAAATGAGGTATCGAAGTTTGATATGTATCCCATGCCCAGGGTCGACGAGCTGATAGAGAGACTGGGACGGGCCCAGTACTTCACGACTCTCGATCTCACTAAAGGTTACTGGCAGGTGCCGCTGACAGAGGCGGCAAAAGAAAAGACCGCTTTTGTCACGCCAGGGGGGCTCTATCACTATGTCGTCTTGCCATTTCGTTTACATGGGGCTCCGGCCACGTTTCAGAGATTAATGGACATAGTGTTAGAACCCCATCAACCATATGCCTCCGCATATTTGGATGACATCATCATCTATAGCAGTGACTGGAGCACCCACTTATCTCAGGTACAAGCGGTAGTGAATTCGCTCAGAGCTGCTGGTCTGACGGCGAATCCAAGCAAATGTGCTATGGGTCTCAAAGAAGCCCGTTACTTGGGGTATGTGATAGGCCAAGGGGTTATCAAGCCACAAGTAAACAAAATCGAAGCCATTCAAAACTGGCCTCGTCCCCTTACCACAAAACAGGTAAGAGCCTTTCTGGGTATAATGGGGTATTACCGACGATTCATACCCAATTTTGCTGGACGGTCGGCGCCTTTGTCCGATCTTTTAAAAGGGAAGAAGTCGGTCATGGTCCACTGGAATACACAAGCAGAGGAAGCCTTTCAGGTGCTAAAGGTAGTCCTATGTGGTCAGCCTGTCCTTGTCAACCCTGACTTTCAAAAGGAGTTTATAGTACAGGCAGATGCCTCTGAGGTGGGTCTGGGTGCAGTTTTGTCCCAGGAGGTAGATGGAGAAGAGCACCCGGTCACCTATTTGAGTAGAAAACTCACCCCGGCAGAGAAGAACTATAGCATAGTGGAGGAGTGCCTGGCCATCAAATGGGCTCTGGAATCCCTACGCTACTACCTGCTGGGGCGACACTTTCACCTGGTGACAGACCACTCCCCTTTGGTCTGGATGAGGAATGCTAAGGAGAGAAATGCTAGAGTCACCAGGTGGTTTCTCTCCTTGCAGAACTTTCACTTTTCTGTGGAACACCGGGCTGGTAGGTTGCAGGGCAATGCGGATGCCCTGTCCAGAGGTCCCTGTATGTTGGCAAAAGTTCAACCCCGCCCGTTTGAACTGAGGGGGGGGGATATGTGAGGCAGTGACAGGGGTAATATTTGAAGACCGCTATGTGTCCCCCCGAATGTGTCTGGAAACCCTCTGAGTTTGCTATAGCTATTACTGGGAGTATAGCACAAAGGGTAACAGGGAGACAGATCCCTCCTCCCAGTCCAGGTTTTGTAGCAATCCTCATGTCCGGCATTTTCGTTTAAAATCATGCAGAGCACAGCAGGGTGTGTCTCAGTTGAGAGCCAGGCTTGGTGAAGCTAACACACGCCGTGTGAGCTGGGCTGGCTCTGTGTGGAGTGAACACAGGCCAAGAGTGTGAGCCTAGGAGAACCTTACACAGATCCCTGCGGTTAACGGGGTCCTAAGGTAACAAGACTTTTTGATGCAAAGAATTTGTCTATATGCACCGGCTGTGATCCGGAAGAGACTTTGACAGTGGGAAATTGGATCTATTTATGCTGCAACAATAAATAGACTGTTGGTGTGAACACGCTGCTGCCTCACTGCCTCACGTTTTTGCCCAAGCAACGCTGCTACCTCACAGCCCCCATAGTGCTGCCCATGGCCTCTATATAGCTCGCACAAGTCCCCCTGTGTTAGATATCGCCCCCAGGCTACTGCCCATAGTAAAATAAAACCCTATTTCCTTACCTCCTCCAGCGCTGAGCTCCCTCCTGTGTCCCTCCGTGCTTCTCTTCCTTACTTCCTGGTTCTCAGTGCGGTCATGTGATCGGCACAGCAGCCTGAGATCTCTGCCTGCCTGATCACAGTGGAAGCAGGGACACGGGGAGAAACGCTGCAGGGGGTAAGTAAAGCTTTTTTATTTTAGAATGAGCAGCAGCCTGGGGGCCAAATCTAACACAGGGGGGGCATGTGCCATCAAAGGGGGGCGCAGGCTCATATAATATGCACCGCTCCCCCAGCCCATCACTGCGTGCGATTTCAGCACCATTGGAGATGGACTGCGGCTGTGCATATTATATGAGCGGGAGCAGGAGATCAAAGGCTGCAGCCCGCAGCGTTCCCCTGCACTCCAGAGCTGCTGCCCCCACCTCCCCTGGACCCTGCAGTGTACATATATATATACCCCCCCCCGTATATTCGGCTTATAAGACGCACCCCCTACTGTCCCCCAAAATTTGGGGGAACAAAAGTGCGTCTTATAAAGCGAAAAATACGGTGTGTGTATATATATATATATATATATATAATACTATGTAATACACTATGTAAGTGGCAAAAAACTGTTTTCAACAAAAACATACGAAATCACATTTGTGCAGTCTATGAATTTGTTCTAAGAAATAGAATTGCCTCCATCAGATCCTCCTTCATAAATGACCTCAAATCTGACCTAATCATTTTAAGGCTAGAGAACAACCTCTCTACACTAAAGGGTGCTTTACACACTGCAACATTGCTAGCGATCTCATTAGAGATGTAATACGCCAGATCGCACATACGATTTGTCGAGATCGCACATGTGACCTGCGCTACAACAAAAATTACCTATGTGCGATCTCGGCAAATCTTATCTGCGATCTGGCATGTCACATCCCTAACTAGATCGCTAGCGATGTGGCAGCGTGTAAAGCACCCTTAACTTGGGTTGGCGGCAAAGCCGTAACCACATGGGCAACATCTCTAACAATTTCCAAGTATTAAGGAATTGCCTCATGCACAGTCAGTTTTGATGAATGGTTGAATTTTTCTATTTCTTTGAGAGCAAGTGAAAAAGTTTGCTGAAATCTGGTCAATATGCTTCCTTTAGGAGACGGAGTGAAATATTTTTCCTTGCTGCAACGCTTTGCCTGCTTCATGTCATCCAAATACTTGTCAAAGTTAAACTCGTGATCTGATGAGGATGAAGATATGGCAGCAGTAGCACTGTCAGTCAGGACCCAAGTCCTCTTCCGCCTGGCAGTCCTGTAGCCGCTCATCCTAACTGCTACCTCACTCAAAGCTTCTTTTCCTTTAGTAAGTTGTTGATCATCAAGCAGTATACGATGACTTGGGTCCACATAAACAGATGCCAGAAGAATTTTATTTTCCAATAGCGGTGTCTCTCTCCGTTTCATTGAAGCAGAAATGCCATCTGCGCTTAAACCTCCTCTTTGGGACAGGCAAAAGAGCAAGTTCTTCCACTCCCTTATGAAAATGCTGGGAGTTAAATCCTCAGCTTGTAATTTTTTAGTCACGGTAAATGGGTGATTAAGCAATTCCTTCATTTCAGGCACCTGTGTCCATTGACCTTCATTTAAGGTTACCTGAGGGTTCACCATATCTATAAGAAACTATTTTAATTCAAGCAATCGCTCAGTCATTAAATAAGTGCTGCCCCATCGAGTGCCGTGATCAACAATTGCCCCTTTCCCAGCACGTCTCCAAGATCGAATCAATTTTAGGGGTTCTGGCGGCAATAACCAACTTCCTCACTTTTCCAATCAGATTTCTGGCATGTCCCTCTTGCAGACTATCTCTTATTGCCAGCTGCAGCGTGTGCACAACACAGCACATGTGATGAATATGAAAGTGTTTTGAAGCAGCTTCAACAAGATCCTCTAATCCTAAAGTATAATTTTGCTGTTCTTCTGTTGTAATATCTGTTTGTTCCTCAGTTACATGAACAGCACTGTGGCCTTTCATCTCATACATACTGACTCCTAAATTTTCTTCTAGCTGTTGTTCATTACTCTCATTCATCAGTTTAATTGTACTTATCATGTTTGAAGCATTGTCCGTTACAATAGCAAGAACCGGTTCTTTTTTGAGTTTGTAATCTTGCGGAACTTTTTCACTAAGGCCTGGAGAAACTGGCTGGTGTGAGGAGTAGAGATGAGCCACCTCCCTAGTGTTTGAGTTCGGTTCGTCGAACGGCGGGTGTGTTCGACGAACACCTTCTAACCCCATTGAAAACAATGGCAGGCGTTTGCCTGCCATTGTTTTCAATGGCATACAAACAAACATACAAACATACAGACATACAAACATACAGACATACAAACACCTAGAAAACACCTTCTAAGGTGTCCAAAAGGTGACAAACAACTCAGAAGACACCACAAACACATGGAAAAGTGACAAGTACATATACTCATGCTGAAAGAAAAGAGCTGGACGAGTAAAAGGAGGATAAGACACAGATATAGGCATGACATGCCCTTCTAAAATCATGAAAAACACAGCAAGGGGACTCCAACAAGAGTCTCCATTTTTTAAAAAAATTGGGCCACAGACACCACTTAAGTGGCATCAATTGTCCCAAAGTTGCAAACTTAACATCTTGATTTGCATGAAGCACAATCAAAAATCCACAAGCCTTTACTCTCCCCAGGATGACACAGGGGTAGAAAAGTCCTTGCGGATCCATGACTTGTTCATCTTGATGAAAGTTAGTCTGTCCACATTGTCGCTGGACAGACGCGTGCGCTTATCTGTCAGCACACACCCAGCAGCACTGAAGACACGTTCCGAGAGAACGCTGGCTGCGGGACACGACAAGATCTCCAAGGCGTAAGTGGCGAGCTCAGGCGATTTTTCCAGATTG
Organism: Anomaloglossus baeobatrachus; assembly: GCF_048569485.1. NCBI lineage: Eukaryota > Metazoa > Chordata > Amphibia > Anura > Aromobatidae > Anomaloglossus > Anomaloglossus baeobatrachus. The sequence goes on along the minus strand of NC_134353.1, from coordinate 451,273,991 downwards.
GAAGCTCAAAATGAGCAAGGCTCCAGTTGCAGAGTTATGGCATCGATATTCACTTGGAGATACTCCTGTATCATCCTCTCCAGGTGTTGACTATGTGTCAGACGTCTTGTGCCTTGTGGCCTTGCAAAGGATGGTCTAAAAAATTCATGAAACGATTTGATAAAATTGCGGTTACCATCAGATACGGTGTTGCTGGTACGGTTTGAGTGATGATGACTCGACAGTCCCATGGTTGGCAAGTTAGAACTGTGATATTCACTCTGTGCACCACTGGTGTTTATTGGAAAAGCCGAGCTAAGATTGCGTAACAGCTTCTGCTGATACTGCTTCATACGTGCGTCCCTTTCTATGGCAGGAATTATTTCGCCAACTTTTGACTTGTACCGGGGATCTAAGAGTATGGCAACCCAGTAGTCAGCATTACTTTGAATTCTGACAATCCGAGGATCATGTTGTAGGTAGTGCAGCAAGAAGGCGCTCTTGTGTCTTGCGCATCCAGGAGGACCAAGTCCTTGCTGTGTTGGTGGCGGCAAGGTGAGAATCATGCTTCCTTCCTCTGCCCTCTCCCCCCAACCTCGCACAACAGAAATGTGATCAAGGTCTCCCTCATCTGCTGAGTCTTCCATGCCCATCGGCAGTTCGTCCTCCATTTCTTCCTGGGCTCCTGCACCTTTCTCAACAGTTTGGCTGCTACCATGCGCCCTTGTTAATCTCTCTCCCCCACCATCTCATGCCTGCCGCCTTGGTGATGCTAAACGTCTAGACCTTGTAAATCTTGATATCCCTTCAGCATATGAATCCTCCTGTACTTCCTCCCCTTCCTCTTGTCCCACCCCCTGCCTCTGAATACTGTTTAGAGTATGCTCCAGCATGTAAATGACTGGAATTGTCATGCTGATAATGGTATTGTCAGCGCTAAACATCTTCGTTGCCATGTCGAAACTGTGCAGAAGGGTGCATAGGTCCTTGATCTGAGACCACTCCAGCAGCGTGATCTGCCCCACCTCTAGATCTCGATGGCCCAGGCTATATGTCATAACGTATTGCACCAGGGCTCAGCGGTGCTGCCACAGTCGCTGCAACATGTGGAGAGTCGAATTCCAGCGTGTCGGCACATCGCATTTCAGACAGTGAACCGGCAGGCCGAAAGACTTCTGGAGCGATGCAAGTTGTTCAGCTGCGGCGTGTGAACAGCAGAAGTGAGGACATAGTGACCGTGCCCTCTGCAGAAGCCCATGTAGGCTGGGATAGTGGGTTAAAAATTGCTGGACAAAAGGTTCAACACGTGAACCATACAAAGCACGTGTGTCCCATTGCTCCGGCGAAGGGCCGCACCAAGGTTTGCAGCATTGTCGCACATGGCCTTCCCTGGATGCAGGTTGAGTGGAGAAAACCAATTGATGAAACTCGGTCTCCAGAGCTGACCACAACTCCTCAGCTGTGTGACTCACATTTCCCAGAGATTTCAACTTAAAGACCACCTGATGCCGTTGAGCTCTGCTGCCAGCATCGTAAGGAGGTGTGCGGAATTCCTTGCGCAAAAGTTACAACGCGGGTGGTCTGACCAGACAGGGTTTAAGCGGAGGTGGCGGAGCCACACGAGGTGAAAGAGGCAGAAGCAGTTGAGTAAATTCTACATACAGAGTATTGACGCACAACTCGTGGGGATGGCAAGACTTGTACAGCAGACCCTTCTCCATCTCTCAATATAGCTACCCAGTGCCCAGTCAGTGACATGTAATGCCCCTGTCCATGCTTACTGGTTCAAGTATCTGTGGTGAAATGCACCCTGTCACACACAGAGTTTCTCAAGGAAGCGGTGATGTTGTGTGTGACATGCTGGTGTAGCGCAGGCACACCTTTCTTGGAGAAGTAGTGGCGACTGGGCATTTGGTACTGGGGCACTGCGACGGACATAAGGTCTCAAAAGTCCTGTGTCCACCAGGCGGAAAGGCAGCATTTCTGTAGCCAACAGCTTGCAGATGCTGAAAGTCAACCTCTTAGCTTTGTCATGGCTAAGAGGAAATGGTCTTTTACTTGTCCACATCTGAGGGATCGAGGGCTGGCTGCTGTGCTGAGACAGCGTTTGGTAGAGTGTCCCTGGAAAACTGCTGGTCTGTAAGGAAAGTGCAGGCGGAATCATAATGTTGCCTTCAGCCAAAGGTGGTGCTCTCGATGTTGAGAGAGCTCAACACCAGCAGCTGTTTCCATTTCCAAAACAACTGACGACCTGCCAATCACACTGCCTGTTGCGGGTAAAGAGGTGGAAGGTCTGCGTTCAAAAGCATGTGTGACTACTGTCCCCCACAGTCACAGAGGATGAAGAGCACACTGATGTACTTGAAGGAGCAGACGGTGGTTGGCCCGCTCCGCTAGGCCGCATTGTAGCACAGTGAGCTTCCCACTGCGACTTATGCTTCATATCCATGTGACGGTTCATGGACGAAGTACTCAAACTAGTGAGTTTTTGTCCTCTACTTAGAGATTGGCGACAAATCTTACAGATGACATGAATTGGGTGATCCTTTGCGATGTCGAAAAAAGGACCAGGCTAGGCAAGGCTTAGAGCCTATGCGACCTGCAGAGCCACCCCGACTTGTGCTCAGAGGCAGAGTTGTGGCTGAGGATGCAGTTGTTGACGTGCTTCCAGTACTCAGTCTCTGTCCAGGAAGGCGCAACCTAACCTCGTCGTCAGTAGCATTCTCCTCTACTGATCTCATCGACTGCCTTACAGTGGGTTGACAGTAAGTGGGATCTACAACCTCATTATCACCCTGTGTTTGCACTCCCCTCGTCCTCAGAGCCAACCTCTTCCTACCCTGACCGAATACTTAAGTTGTCATTCCAATCAAGTATCTGAGTCTCATCGTCATCAGCATGTTCCTCATTCTCTCCACCAAGAGGAGTTACAGTTTGGGAATGAGGGTCTACATTATACTCAGCACCTTCTTCAGCTGGGCCTGAATCTGACTCACAAAGCTTCTGGGCATCAGTGCAGATCATTTCCTTGTCTGGACTCACTGCAGCTTTGGAGCAGACCTTTGATTCCTAGGCTATAGTGCAGTGTTTCTCAACTCCAGTCCTCAAGACCCACCAACAGATCATGTTTTCAGGTTTTCCTCAATGTTACACAGGGAATAATTCCATCACCTGTGCAACATTAAGGAAATCCTGAAAACCTGATTGAGGAAAACCTGAAAACATGATCTGTTGGTGGGTCTTGAGGACTGGAGTTGAGAAACACTGCTATAGTGTGACTGAACAGCTCTGCAGACTCAACCATCTCTGTTACCCCATAGTCTGCAGGGCGGGTGGAGACTTGAGAGCTGGTAGAAAGCAAGTGTGATTGGGGTGACAACTCAGAGGACTGGAGTCTTTGGGATGTTGAAGTTGAGGTGGAGGAGAGGCCACTTGATGGAGCACTTGAGGCACAAAAACAGCAGATGCTTGAATGGATCTCATCTACCTTTGGTAGAAATGGGCGTTTCCGTAAAAGGGATCATATGAGATTGTCCACGGAAAGTAGTAGACATCTTACTTTGGGTGGAAGATGGTATTTCTTCAGCAGATGTTACTGTTGCTCTACCACCTACCCCACAGACACAAACATTTTTTTCCCCTTTCCACCACGCCTGTTCCCCTTTCCACCAGCATCTGGCCTTTTGCCACTCATTTTGTTTGTGAACAAATTAGAAACTGTTTGTTGCAGTTAAAAATTGGATAGTAGAAATGGAGAGATAGTGTAGAATGGAGACACGGTGTAGCTTTCTTGACAACAGAGGTACGTCACTGACTATCCCAGACACTGATACTATGCCCCAAAGAATTGCCTGCCCTTTTTGCAATTAAAATTGTGTAGCAGAAATGGAGAGGTGGTGTAGCTTTCTCTACAGCAGAGATACATCACTGACTATCACACACACCGATACTATGCCCCAAGGAATTGCCTGAGCTTATTTAGACAGACGCTGTGAAAAACCCTTGCACAGCGCTGGCACAGACCTGCCTAGCAAAAATGGCTATCAACTGCTCTAATCTAGCCCTGAAAAGGGCTGAAATTACAACAAGTCCCTACTCCCTAAACCGATGTCTCGATTGCACATTATAGCACCCACAGCAGCAGCAGTGGTGACTGACACACAGCACTGAGATAATGGCGGTGATGGGGAAAATGGCCAGGTCTTATAAGGCAAGGACATGTGACATGCACAGCCAATGAAACATGCCCTTGCATGTCTGGCAAAAGTCCACTTTTCTGTGTGTGTCTGTGATTGGCTGACAGCCTGGCCCACCCCACTGTATGCACTGTTAGGAGGGGGAGGGGGGGGGGGGGGGGAGAGATGGCGATCGCCATTCTTTCAGCACTCATCTAAACCCCGTCCCCCCACACACTATACTCTGAATTTTGATAATATTAGCAGTGATTTACAGTATTACAGTGAAAAGCCAGCTGGTAACTAGCTACGCTTTTGGTGATCGAACAGTTATCAAACAGTAACTCGAACGGTTGAACGTGAAGCAAATCGCTCGAGTTCGTTGAACAACTGGATCATCGTCCAAAACAACTCGAATTTGAAATTGGAGAACGGTTCGCTTCGAACATCGCTCATCTCTAGTGATGAGCTTTACTATCTTTTACTGCCAGTGTCTTGGTAACAATTTCTTTCTTGTCACAAACATAAATCGAACATTGATGGCAAAATAATTCAGTGAAATGCAGTGACTCTGGGCATCAAGATATTACAGACATCGTTTTGTGCGGATCCATTTTTGGGCTCAAAAACAGATCCTTACAAAGAAGGAGCATGTCAGGTTTTGTGGCGTTTTTCTAATCTGCTTTTGCTATTGAAAGCATTATTTATGAGCTCAAAAACCTTTCAGATTATGTGTTTTTTAAAAAAGCTGATCTGCTTTTGCTGCTGACAAACGTATCCTCAAAAACTGCAGCAAAAATGGTGTGTGTGAATGTAGCCTTTTGATCAGGAATAGAACAGACATTTATAAGACATTTCATAACTTTCCCAAATTCCTATCAAAAAATATTTAGCACATTCTGCATTGAACTACTGTACCCAATTTATTGTATAAAATGGACCGACTCCGACTCCTGAAATATATAGACTCCACCAAAATGAACTCAGACTCCATGATTCCGACTCCACAGCCCTGGTTAGAGAATTCATCAGAGAAGAGGGGTTGGGGGGGCGGGGAAAAGATAAAAAAAAAAAAAAAGAAGAGGATTCAGCCTGCAGTGGAAGGTGTGTGTAAAAATGAATTTTATTTATCTGGAATCCTCCTTATTCCTTCCATTGATTACCGCTAGCCAGCGGTGCAGGATGGTTATCCAGTTTTCGTTAACAATCCTCAGTGTTACTGCAGTAATGAAACACCCAGAGCATACAACTTTTTTATGTTCAGCCTAGGCTTTCTTGACCTATATTATGCTTCTTGCAGATTTAATAGCAAACTTTAAACAATGCTTTGTGTACACTGAGCATCCTGCACAGCAATTCTTTGTTAATGTCATGTTTCTAAAGGATCCATGGGCAGTTCTGTGTTTCCCTGTTCAAGAACTGCGCAGTTGCACTTTGCCAACTCTGTAGAACAGCCATATTTATTTCCTTGTGTATGGAGTCTGGCCACATACATTCCTCTTTAGCACAGTGTGATATATTGTGAGCAGTGCAAGTCCAAGCAGTTTCCTAGTGTAAGCGTTGAAAGAGCATGTGAATAGTTTTACAAAACTGTCATTAACATGCGGTTAGGAGAGAAAGAAAAAAAAAGATGTAGAGTGCTACAAAAACCTTCACATCCTGTGGAAAAATGTTCATATATTTCTGTCCCTGAAAAACAAAATATCAAATGTAAATACCGCAGATGTAACAAGCATATTTGGCGAAGAGTGTTGTGATACGCAAGACCCTTGCTTTATTGCTGTAATACATGTAGAAGTGTGATGGTAGGTATGAAGGACCGAACACATGCATGTTTGCACTATGTACACTAAGGCCAGCTGTTGTATTCCCCCTTCAGTTTACTAGCGTATGGGAGCAGGTCCAGGTGAAATAATACAACAATCTCAAGGTTACAGTCCTCTTTAATGTTCTATAAAGTACAGGTTTCAAGAAAAGCCAGTCATTCAAACAGAGGCAAATAGCTTGGATATATCGATAAGATCTGATAGTGTCAGCAATAAATCTGTGTTTGCAGCTTCACAAAGAGGCTACACCAAGCATTTCTACTTATAAATAACAAAAAAAAAACCAAAACCACGCTCATTTCCGATACCAGATCCGAATCCGCTTCTCTCTTTTGATCTTCTTTTGCAGCTGCAGAATACCGTATAGAAGAGCTTCTGCGGTAGGAGGGCAGCCTGAAAGAACACCAAGATGTCAAAATATGAAGTATATAGTGCTTCTCATCCCAGAAAAAAAAAAAAAATAAAACAGTTAAAGTGGTGGTTCACCCATATTTTTTATTGTCTAGATCGATATTATATTGAGAAACAATATTTCTCTCAAATACCTTATGTTGGCAATAGTGCCTGCGAGAGGCACTATTACAGACCACTGTTCCCCGCTCCATCACCCCCAAGCTCCGTGACCTCGGGGATTCAGACACGTCATGTCAAGTTCCTGACACCGCGGCTGGCTGCAGTGTCCGTGAGTGATGGGCTGTGGGTGGTGTTTCACCGCTTGTCACAGCCCATCAGCTCCCTCCTCCCTCACAGCAGAACGCTGCAAACAGGAGACGCGCTGTGCTGTGACAAGCGGTGAAACACTGCCCACAGCTCAGTGAGTCAGGAAGACTGGGCCCGGCCGTGGTGATGTCATGTGTCCGGAACTTGATGTGACGTCAACGAATCCCCGATATTATGGAGCCCGGGGGTCACGGAGCGGGAAACAGCGGTCCGCAATAGGGCCTCTCACAAGCACTATTGCCAACACAAGGTATTTGAGAGAAACATTGTTTCGCAATATAATATCAATCTAGACAATAAAAAATATATGAGTGAAGCACCCTTTTAAGTCAGCCCCCACCTATAGAGTATGAATAGAAAGTAAAAAAAATATTCAAAAATAAAGGTGATATAGCAAAATCTATGGCAGCTAAACCATACTTTGCCACACGCTTGGTGTGTACATCGTATCACAGATGCATTCTGTCTTTTTGTAAGGCTGTGTTCACACACGGCCTCTTTTCTAAGGCGGCTTTTACATCAGCGTTTTTCTTGACAGACTTTTTTTTAAACAAAGAAAAAACAAAAACACAAAATGCATCTGACTATCCTTGACAAATGTGTTGTCATTTCAATGCATTTTCAATGGAATCGCGGTAAGATGCATTTACATGCGGTACAGTCAGGATCCAGTGACTTGCAGTATTTTAACTTTTTTCAAAAACGCTACTTGTAGCGTTTTTGACCTGCGTCCAAATACTGCAAGTCACTGGATCCTGACTGTACCGCACACAACCGCATGTGAACAATGGTATGCTGATAGACAGGATCCTGTTTGCTCTACTGAGCATGCCCAGAAACCAGCCTGGCGTGATCACAGAGTGTCTCTCTCTCCCCTCTCTTGCCTCCCCCCTCTCCTCTCCCTCCCCTACCCTTCCACAGCAGCGTGTGCATTTGCAGGCTGTCAGATCTAGTTCCACTGACTCCCGATCACATGACTCCAATGCCCGCCCATAAACTGCAAGTGAAAGGATCCTGTAAAATAACACTTGCGTTTGCATACGTTCAACAGGATCCAGTCACATGCAGTTTGCGTTTTTTCTACGTCCGTCAAAAAAAAACGCTGATGTGAAAGCAGCCTAACCACAAAGATAGTGTTATTGGCCCAAAAAATGCACCTGTAGCAAAAACACATGCATTTTTTGCCGCATTTTGCCCAATGCATTTAAGTAAAATATATTGACTGAAAGGGCTTAAAAACGCTGGAAAAAAAACACAGAGCATTGACATGCTGCATCTTGGCTGCATCTTCAAAAACGCAGCCAATGAAAAATGCACTGTGCAGACAGCAAAACAGAAATCTCAGACTTTACTGGGGGAAAGAAATGCATGCATTTTGGAGCATCTTCATGACCTAAAAAAATGCACTAAAAACGCAGTAAAAGATGCAGTGTGTGAACGCTATTAGCCTTACTGTAACCTGAACCACAAAGAATTAACGTTTTGGGAGAAATTACAAATACTATGTGGCTACACCATATATTTGAAATAATCAACATAATTATGGCAGAGTGGGCTTTATTTCAACTAGAAAAGGATTCATGTTACTTTTTCACTAAATGACAGCTGCTAGAGAGTGCAATTCATTTTACAAATACAACTACACAGCAGTTAATGGCAAGCTGCATACTAACAGTGCAGCATGTGCGGTATCAGGAGAGTGTGCACATAAAATGTGCTAATACAATTACAACTAGCACAGTATCCATTTGAAGCCCTGATTAGCATTGAACGCAGCAGCATTTCCAGGTATTACATAAGCCAGAGACTTCATTAAATAAGATTAAAAAAAAATAAATAAATAAAAAGAAGGGAATTTTGTTTACTTACCGTAAATTCCTTTTCTTCTAGCTCCAATTGGGAGACCCAGACAATTGGGTGTATAGCTATTGCCTCTGGAGGCCACACAAAGTATTACACTTAAAAGTGTAAGGCCCCTCCCCTTCTGGCTATACACCCCCAGTGGGATCACTGGCTCACCAGTTTTAGTGCCAAAGCAAGAAGGAGGAAAGCCAATAACTGGTTTAAAGACCAATTCAATCCGAGGAAACATCGGAGAACTGAACCATACCACATGAACAACATGTGTACCCGAAAAAACAGAAAAACCCCGAGAAAACAGGGCGGGTGCTGGGTCTCCCAATTGGAGCTAGAAGAAAAGGAATTTACGGTAAGTAAACAAAATTCCCTTCTTCTTTGTCGCTCCATTGGGAGACCCAGACAATTGGGATGTCCAAAAGCAATCCCTGGGTGGGTAAAAGAATACCTCATGATAGGGCCGTCAAACGGCCCTCTCCTACAGGTGGCCAACCGCCGCCTGAATGACTTATCTACCTAGGCTGGCGTCTGCCGAAGCGTAGGTATGCATCTGATAATGCTTGGTAAAAGTAAGTAGACTCGACCAGGTGGGTGCCTGACACACCTGCTGAGCCGTAGCCTGGTGCCGTAATGCCCAGGATGCACCCACGGCTCTGGTAGAATGGGCCTTCGGCCTTGAGAGAACCAGAAGCCCAGTAGAACTGTAGGTTTCAAGAATTGGTTCCTCGAGCCCCCGAGCAAGGGTGGATCTGGAAGCTTGCGACTGTTTACGCCGACCAGCGACAAGGACAAAGAGTGCATCCGGGTGGCGCAGGAGCGCCATGCGGGAAGTAGAACCTGAGTGCTCTCACCAGAACCAACAGATGCAAATCTTTCTGAAATTGATGGACTGGACGAGGACACAAAGAAGGTGAGGTGATATCCTGATTGATATGAAAATGGGATACCACCTTAGGGAGAAATTCCGGAACCGGACGCAGAACTACCCTGTCCTGGTGAAGGACCAGGAAGGGAGTTTGTATGAGAGCGTTGCTAGCTCGGAAACTCTCCTAAGAGACGAGACCGTTACTAGAAGGCCACTTCCCGTGAAAAACGGGAAGGGAGACATCCTTCAAAGGCTCGAAAGGCGGCATCTGGAGAGCAATTAGAACCTTGTTCAGATCTCAGGGCTCTAACGGCCGCTTGTACGGAGTGCTGAGAAGACAAACTCCCCGTAGGAACGTGCGTACCTGAGGAAGTCGTCGTTTCTGAAAAAATACAGATAGCGCTGAGACTTGTCCCTAAAGGGAACTGAGCGACAACCCATTTTCCTACCTAGATTGCAGGAAGGAAGGAAACATAGACGATGCAACCGGCCAGGGAGAAACACCCTGCGCCGAGCACCGAGATAAGAACATCTTCCACGTCCTGTGGTCAATCTTGGCGGACGTTGTATGCTAGCCTGTCTCATGGTGGCAACCACGTCCTGAGGTAATCCTGACGACACTAGGTTCCAGGACTCAATGCCACACCATCCGGTTGAGGGCCGTAGAATTCAAATGGAAGAATGGCCCTTGAGACAGCCAGTCTGATTGGTCTGGTAGTGCCCCCGGTTAGCCTACCGTGAGGCACCACAGAACCGAGTACCACAACATCCTCGGCCAATTTGTAGCGACGAGGATGGCGCGGCCGCAGTCGGTCTTGATCTAGCGCAGTACTCTGGGCAACAATGCCAGAGGTGGCACCTAAGGTAGCTGGAACTGCGACCAATGCTGAACTAAGGCGTTTGCCGCCAGAGCTCGATGATTGTGAAACCGTGCCATGAAGCTGGCACATTGTTGTTGTGCCGTGACGCCATTAGATCGACGTCCGGCCTCTGTCAGCGGCGCCAGATCTCCTGAAACCCGTCCGGGTGAGGAAACCATACTCTTTCGGCCACACCTCAGCGACTTAGGAAGTCAGCTTCCTAGTTTCCACACTTGGGATGTGAATTGTGGATATGGTGGATGCCGTGTCTTCCACCCACATCAGAACCTGCCGGACTTCCTGGAAGGCTTGCCGGTTGCGCGTTCTTCCTTGGTGGTTGATGTATGCCACCGCTGTGGAGCTGTCCGACTGAAGTCGGATATGCTTGCTTTCCAGCCGCTGTTGGAAGGATTGTAGGGCAAGATACACTGCTCTGTGTTCAAGAACATTGATCTGAAGAGTGGACTCTTGCTGAGTCCACGTACCCTGAGCGCTGTAGTGGAGAAAAACTGCTCCCCACCCTGATAGACTCGCGTCTGTCGTAACTATCGCCCAGGACGGGGATAGGAAGGACCTTCTTTTTGACCAAGAGGTGAGAAGAAGCCACCACCGTAGAGATTCCTTGGCCGCCTGAGAAAGAACGACGACTCTGTTGAGGGACGTCGACTCCTCGTCCCATTGGCGGAGAATGTCCCATTGTAGTGGACGCAGTAAAACTGCGCGAAAGGAACTGCCTCCATTGCTACCATCTTACGTAGGAAGTGCATGAGGCGTCTCAATGTGTGCGACTGGTTCTTAAAGAAGAGCTTGCAGCCCGTAGTGAATGCTGTTTGTCTAGCGGCAGCTTCACTATCGCTGAGAGAGTAAGAAACTCTATGCCTAGATATGTTATCGATAGGGTCGGGGTCGGATCTGACTTTAAAAAGTTGATGATCCACCCAAAACTCTAGAGAGTCTCCAGCGCAACGTTCGGGCAGTGTTGGCATGTTTCCTAAGAGAGTGCCTTGACAAGTAGATCGTCTAAATACGGGACCACAGAGTGACCCTGAGAGTGCAGGACTGTGACTACTGCTGCCCTGACCTTGGCGAAGACCAGTTGGACTGTCGCTAGCCGGAAGGTAGAGCTACGAACAGAGGGTGTTCGTCTCCTATAACGAAGCGTAGAAACGCTAGTGCTCTGGATCAATCGGCACGTGTGGATAAGCATCCTTGATGCCTAATGATGCTAGGAAATATCCTTGGGACCTTGAGGCGATGACATGGCGGAGGGATTCCATCCGGAACCGCCTGGTGTCCACGAGCTTGCTGAGCATTTTTAGATCCAGAACGGGACGGAACGGCCCGTTGTTATAGGTACCGCAAAGAATTTGGGGTAAAAACCGTGACCTTGTTCCTGAAGAGGAACGGGGGTCATCACTCTTTCTGCCTATAGAGTGCACCCTGTTTGCAGAAGAGCAGCGGCCCGGCCGGGAGGTGGAGAAATTCTGAAGAATCGAGTTGGAGGACGAGAAGTGAGCTCTATCCTGTACCCGTGAGACAGAATGTCTCACACTCAATGGTCATTGACCTATGGCAGCTAAATATCGCCAAGGCGGGAGAGCCTGCTACCGACCGAGGCCGCAAGTCATGAGGAAGCCGCCTTGGAAGCGGGTTTTCAGACTGTCGCTTTTTTGGGCGAGACTGAGCCCGCTAAGAATCTTAGCTCCTCTGATCCTTTTGAGTCCACATTGGACGAGGAAAAATGGGACCTGCCCGAGCCTCGAAAAGGCCGAAAACCCCGACTGCCTCTTGCTCTGTTGGGGTTTGTTGTGTCCGGGCTGAGGAAAGGATGAATCCTTACCCCTGGACTGTTTAATGGTTACATCCAACGCTCACCAAACAGTCGGTCAGCAGAAAAAGGCAACTGGTTAGGCAACCTTTTTTGGAAGCAGAATCTGCCTTCCATTCACTTAACGAGCAGACCAGGCTCTGCTTAAAAACACGGAGTAGCGGAGGCTACCGCCGCACGGTTCGCAGAGTCCAGGACAACCTGAATCGCGTAAGAAACAAATGCAGACATTTGAGAGGTTAAGGATGCCACCTGCGGCACAGATGTACGTGTAACCGTGTCAATCTGTGTAAGACAAGCTGAAATAGCTTGGAGTGCCCCAAGGGAGAGAATGCCGGAGCCAACGGTGCGCCGACAGCCTCATAGATGGCTTTCGACCAGAGATCCATCTGTCTGTCAGTGGCATCTTTGAGTTTGCAGTTCCATCTCCCACTGCAACTATGGATCTAGCTACAAGCCTGGAGATTGGAGGATGCCGCTCGGGACATTGGGTCCAGTCCTTGACCAAGTCAGGGGACAGGGATAACGTGTATCCTAAGCCGTTTGGAGAAGCGCATATCTGGATAAGCGTGGTGTTCCTGGACTGCCTCTCTGAAGGCAGAGTGGTCCAGAAAAATACGTGAAGCTGACTCCTCCGCTGGAGGAGCTGTGAGAAATAACCCACATTCTATAGATGGACGCTATAAGATTATTTACTATGGCGTCACAATCAGGTGTATCCAGATTGAGAGCGGTCTCAGGATCAGAATCCTGAGCCGCCACTTCCGCCTCATTACACAGCGAGTCCTTCTGTTAGGACCCTGATGAAACCGAGGCCGCTCATAGCGAGCCCACTTAGGCTGTCTGGGACTGACGTCCGTGCAGAGCCGTGACTCTGGGATGCGTGTGACATTCCCGGAGCTGTTAGTTATTCACACTGAGGGGGGCCATGGATCAATGATTCAACAGTGCCCATATTGTGAGAGACATGTCCGGACTGCTAGGCTTCTAGTATCATAGCCATAGTCTCAGAAAAACTGTCAGTAAATACTGCAGACACCGTCCTCATCCCCTGGCCATTAGTGCATACAATGGGAGTCTATGTACCTGCCGGCCGTATAGCCGTACATGCTGTACCAGCTGTATAGAAAAACATGTGGTTCTGCACCTTTGTTTTACACAGAGAATATGCTGATAACTCCTCCGCATAATCCAGGAGGGTATATACAACGTGCGACCAAACAGTGCAATGTATATAGTACAAGCATATCTATAAGTGCACTTCTGCACTAGTGGGGTTAGCACCACAGGTGCTGCTTAACGCCTGTTGCAGCGATTGTGTGACTATCAGAATGCCAGGGTCTTCCACACTTGTCTCTGTATCGTACAGAAACTGACACTAATGGCTGCCGGCGTCCTTGTAGAGAAGGAAGCCGTGGGCGTGCCTGAGAAAGTGCGGGAATCCGGATTCACAGTGCACACAGTGAGAGGGGTGGAGTATGCAAAACATACTCCAGCTCTCAGCTCTGCTCTATGCAGCGTCACGCCCCTACCCTGACTGTCAGGCCTGTGGGCGGTAACGAAGGGAGACTAGGCCCAGAAGCCGGGGACTCGAGTTAACAGCGCGGCCGCCGTAAAAGCGCGGGCCGCGCTGAAGTCCCCGGCGCACCACAAGTGCCAGCCGCGCCGCAGTTCCAGCGGCCGGCGCGACCGATTCATAGAAGTGGCCAGCGTCCCGCCCCTCTCCTGACTGGCAGGTCTGGGGGCGGGAACGAACGGAAGCAGGCCGCAAAAGCCGGGGACTGTAGTTATCAGCGCGGCCGCCGTAAAAGCGCGGGCCGCGCTGAAGTCCCCGGCGCACTACAAGTGCCAGCCGCGCCGCAGTCCCAGCGGCCGGCGCGACCCATTCCCATAAGTGAGCCTGCTTCAGCAAAGCTGAATGAGGCCATGGCACAGGCGCCGCAGCGCTGATGTCCCCCGGCGCACTACAACACCCAGCATGCTGCGGTGTGAGCGCCAAATGCACGGGGACACAGAGTACCTTGAGGAAGCAGGGCCATGTCCCTGATGTACTCCGCTCCATCCAGCATCTTCTCCAGGGGCTGTAGATGGAGCACGGTCTCAGTGCCTGGAGACCGGTAAATCCCACTTCACCCAGAGCCCTGTAAAAAGGGATGGGGAAGGAATCAGCATGTGGGCTCCTGCCGCCGTACCCGCAATGGGTACCTCAACCTTACAAACACCTCCGACATACAGTGGGGTGAGAAGGGAGCATGCTGGGGACACTATATGTGTCCTCTTTTCTTCCATCCGACATAGTCAGCAGCTGCTGCTGACTAAAAAGTGGAGCTATGCGTGGATGTGTTGCCTCCTTCGCACAAAGCACAAAACTGGTGAGCCAGTGATCCCACTGGGGGTGTATAGCCAGAAGGGGAGGGGCCTTACACTTTTAAGTGTAATACTTTGTGTGGCCTCCAGAGGCAATAGCTATACACCCAATTGTCTGGGTCTCCCAATGGAGCGACAAAGAAAACTAATACACAATTCTGAAAATGAATACTTACCTGGAACATAGATATCAACGGGAACAATTCTGTCACAGCCTCTGACAACAGAGTAAGAGTAGTGGTAGTAGCCACCTCCATTGGCACAACTGTAGGACAAAGAATATTCAAAAGGTGTGAGAAATGTAATTCATTACAGGAGAGCAGGTAAATCAGCTGGGCCCAGATGGTTGCTGCATCATACAATACAAATTCACAAAACTGCTACATGGATGAGAACAGTCAGAAGAAAAGCTTTTACTTCCAGATTCCTGTGGGTAAGGCTAGGTTCACACACTTCGTTTTTTTTACGCTGCATTTTTGCGGGAAAAAAACGCAAGTACGTTTTTACCGCGATTTGGTGCGTTTTTTTTGCTGCGGTTTTATGTGTTTTATATCAGTGAACAATGCCATTAAAGATTGTTGAAGAAAAAAAAAAGAAAAAAAAAGTCTGATGTCGTATCCTTTTTCAATATGTTCTTCATTCTCCACTAGTGTATGCAGGAGAGCAGACAGATGCAGAACTATAAGGCTCAGCATCCTCCATCCAGGACTGTATGCAGTTTTTTGCTCCCCAAAAAAATGACATGGGCTTCGCCATATTTTTGTATGCTATCCAGGTACAGCAGGCAGGTACGGGCTGCCCCCAACCCCCAGCTGCCTATTTGTACCCGGCTGGGAACCAAAAATCTAGGGAAGCACTTTTTTTTTGTTTCATGAATTTCATGAAATAATAAAAAAAACAAAAAAACAAATGATGTGGGCTTCGCCCAATTTTTGAGTCCAGCCAGGTACAACTAGGTAGCTGTGGATTGGAATCCGCAGTGCAGGGTGCCCATGCTTTCTTGCCACCCCCGCTGCAAATTGCAGTCTGCAGCCACCCCAGAAAATGGCGCTTTCATAGAAGCGCCATCTTCTGGCGCTGTATCCAACTGTTCCAGCTGCCCTGGTGACGGTTGGCTTGCTGGGTAATAATGGGGTTAGGGCTAGCTGTATATTAACAGCTAGCCCTAAGCCCGAAATTCATGGTGTCACGCCAATATTAGACATGGCCACCATGATTTTCTAGTAAAGATAAAAAAAAAAATATTTTTATTAGAAATAAAACACAATTAGTGACTCCATCTTTATTGAAATAAAGAACTCCCCTCCGCAGTAATCCTCGGTCAAGGGTCCCGCGCCGTCCAATCTGGATCCAATATCATCTGATCAGTTTGCTGGAAGGCAAAGTGATCAGATGATGTGTCAGGATCAAGGATGTGAATCACATGACACAGCAGCTGATTGTATAAACGGCTTTTATACAATCAGCTGATGCATCGGTGCAAAAAAAACAAACAAAAAAAAAAAAACAAAACTCACTTATGTGCTGACTACCGGCAGCTCCTGGAGCGGAGTCTGATCCCGTCCGATCGCTGCAGGAGCTGCCGGTAATCAGTGATGAAGTCTCCTAACGGCATCAGCTGATAGGTGAAGCCGGCCGGGCGCCGGCGTCACCGCGAGACTTACAATCAGTTGACGCGTCAGGTGACCGCATCAGGTGATCCATCGCCAGGTCCTGCAGCCATCGGACGTGCCCGGGGACACTGAACACAGCCAGAGCGGCGGTACCGGGAGAGGAGCTGGGAGCGGACATGGCACCGGGAGTCTGCAGACACCTGAGTATGACATTTTTTTTTTCTGCTATTCACTTTTGATTTCACAGCTGCCTCCACCTCCCGCACGGCCATGGCGCCGCACGGGAGCAGACATGCACAGGACGGGAGGTGGACGCAGCGGTGACGGTACCGGGAGGATTCACGATTCTGTGTTTACCATTAGAAGGAACCCTCTTCCTGTACATGTCACTTTACTACCCACCCCTTGCGTTTATAGCTGCGTTTTTAGTCATAGAAACGCACTAAAACGCAGCTATATTTGCAATTTGCGTTTTTCATTGCATTTTTGAACATCCCAAAAATTGTCAAATGCTTCACGATATATGTATAGATACAGCCCAGCACTAATCTAAATTGTGGTAACAATTAAAATATAACCTTTATTGGTTCATAGTTAAAAATATTAAACCACACAACACATACGGTTGTAAAACAACCAAATAAAATGGAGCAAGTGTAAAAAGCTCCTAATATCACCATGGAAGGACAGACCTCACACAGGGGGGGAGGATAGAGTGACCTCCCACCACGGTGATAGAGAAACAAACAACCCTAACCAGGTTGTGAAAATTACTGATTATACATACAAGACAGTATAGTCCAAAGGACAAAATTCATAAATATGTATGAAGAAAAATTGTTTTAGTTGTCCAATATCTAGAGGGGGGGGCCAAACACAACAGCCTCACAATGCCCCTCAATTGGCAACCATCTGACCTGATGTGCTCCTAGACCTCCCAACGCGTTTCATAATATGCTTATTCCTCAGGGGACTATGGTCAAAAGAGAGCTGCAAATGATAAACACAAGGGTCAGGTTGCTATTAAAGTACAGTGTATAGCAAAAAGGACGTATAAAGCAAAAAGCAACGTATTTACCTTCAGTTAAACAGACCTCCAGCATGTTATGTCTGGGCCTTGGCATACAGCACCAGACTTTCAAAATTCCCACCCTTAAATATCCTGTGAGTGTGCAGAGGAACGCCCTCCCAATCACAATGAGGCTAATGATAATTATCTACCACATGTATGAAGGTGTTCCTTTACTCAAGGGGAATACACCCCTGTGATGTGTGGGCGGAGGTATACTTTCCAAGTGCCTCCCATTCATAACTCCCACATGCAAGGAATATGGCTTTCCCCCACCCACGTAATCCGGGGGATCGCCCACCTCAGGCACACGCCTTAAGGGGCGTGGCCAAGGTCCCATCTAACGTACTGATATAGATATTTAGCCATTGGTCACGTGCGCGGACCGCGTCATATCCGGTCACGCAGCCGCGCACGTGACATAGTAACCAAGGTGGCGATGAACATCAGCCGGAAGTCACGTGCGCGGCCCGCGTCATATCCGGTCACGCGGCCGCGCACGCCACATGGCAACTGCGGAAGTGATGAACCTCAGCCGGAAGTCACGTGCGCGGACCGCGTCATATCCGGTCACGCGGCCGCGCACGTGACATAGTAACTGAGGTGGCGATGAACATCAGCCGGAAGTCACGTGCGCGGACCGCGTCATAACCGGTCACGCGGCCGCGCACGCCACATGACAACTGCGGAAGTGATGAACCTCAGCCGAGGATCACGTGCGCGGACCGCGTCATATCCGGTCAGCGGCCGCGCACGTGACACGGCAACCATGAGGCGTCTCATCGGGACATGATAACTATGGTGTTTAACCGAAGGTCACGTGCGCGGACCGCGCCATGTCCGGTCACGCGGCCACGCACGCGACATGATAACTGATGAGACGATGAACATCATCCGAAAATCAACATCATATCCGGTCATGGGGCCGCGCACGCGACCCGGCAAACATGAAGCGTCACATCCGGTCACACGGTCCCTAGAGGCGATCCGGTGACCATAGCAACGCTGGATATGTCACCAAAAAACTGATCACCACAGTATCAGAACACGTGACCCTGTATTGAGTTAGGCGACCATAAACACGTAAAACGGTCCCCATAAGCGACAAGGACCCATGGTTGATGCCGCATGACAAATATTAACAAGCTAAAAAGCCAATAACTGATACGCCGATTAGATAAGACCAAAGGGGGGGGGGGGGGGGGAAGGGGGGAGAGAAAAGGGGGTTTATTCTGGTGTGGGAAGACATTAGCTGGCAAGCCTATATAATAACAGGGCTGAAATAATGCAGCCCCAAGCAAAAGGAAGGAAAACTGTATACGTAAACAGAGGTAGTCCTACCAACGAACCTAAATGGTAGACAATTGAATTGGATTAGGACAGGCATCCACGCAAGTACCTCGACTGGGGGCACGGGGGAAGAAACTAAGGATAAATAAGTAAATTGACAACAATCTCAGAAGGGGCCCCAACCACTAAGTGATCCCTAACACAGCCCTAACCGACTCCTGCCTACCGACGGAGTGTAACAACACCTTAAAGTACCGGGTGCCCCCGTTCCACGGTGGCTGTCCCTAGGAGTCCCTCGCTGTCCCTACCAAACTAAAGAAAGCATCCAAAAGTGAGGATCTCATTCAAGCCTAATGGGGTCTGTGTCCTAAGGGTGTAGATCCATCTGCATTCCCGTTGGAGAATCCTACGGTCCCAATCCCCACCCCGGGCTGGATGATTAATGAGATCAATACCCATAAATGTTAGGCCAGTGATGTTCCCATTGTGTATCGTTTCAACGTGTTTGGCCAATGGGGTGTCTCGTTTGTTGGCTATATCCCGAAGGTGTTCTCCAACACGCCTCCTGAACTCTCTGCTTGTTTTGCCCACATATTCTAGACCGCAACTACATCTTGCCTTATATATTACACCCCTCGAGCGACAGTTTATAAACGCTCTGATCTGAAAAGTTTCTCCTGTTACGGAGCTCGAGAAGCTTTTTCCAGTCTGAATATGCGGGCAAGCAACACAGCCACTGCATTTGTAACATCCTTTGATGTCCGAGTGTAACCAACTGATTTCTTTGGGACGTACAAAGTGGCTGTGTACGACTCTATCACCAATGGAGCGACCTCGCCGATAGGTACATTTTGGAAAAGTTCCCACTACATCACCAATATCCACATCCATTTTCAGGATGGCCCAGTGTCGCTCAAGAATCTTACGTACTTCCATGGAGCAGTTATTGAAGGTGGTGATGAAGCGGAACTTCCCATCCATTGTCCCTTCCTTCTTTAATGAGGGAACTAATAGACTTGTCCTATCCCTTGATAGTGCCGTCTGAAATGCTTGGGAAAGGACCTGATCGGGATAACCCCTTTCCCTAAAACGGCTACGTAAGTCCTCTGCTTGGTCAGAGAAATTCGAGGGGGTCGAGCAGTTCCTCCGTGCCCGAAGGTATTGGCCCTTCGGGATGCCTGCCCTAAGGGGTCTAGGGTGATTACTTTCCCAGCGCAGGAGCGAGTTTGATGAGGTGGGCTAGCGGTCCGCGCACGTGACTTCCGGCTGAGGTTCATCACTTCCGCAGTTGCCATGTGGCGTCCGCGGCCGCGTGACCGGATATGACGCGGGCCGCGCACGTGACTTCCGGCTGATGTTCATCGCCACCTTGGTTACTATGTCACGTGCGCGGCTGCGTGACCGGATATGACGCGGTCCGCGCACGTGACCAATGGCTAAATATCTATATCAGTACGTTAGATGGGACCTTGGCCACGCCCCTTAAGGCGTGTGCCTGAGGTGGGCGATCCCCCGGATTACGTGGGTGGGGGAAAGCCATATTCCTTGCATGTGGGAGTTATGAATGGGAGGCACTTGGAAAGTATACCTCCGCCCACACATCACAGGGGTGTATTCCCCTTGAGTAAAGGAACACCTTCATACATGTGGTAGATAATTATCATTAGCCTCATTGTGATTGGGAGGGCGTTCCTCTGCACACTCACAGGATATTTAAGGGTGGGAATTTTGAAAGTCTGGTGCTGTATGCCAAGGCCCAGACATAACATGCTGGAGGTCTGTTTAACTGAAGGTAAATACGTTGCTTTTTGCTTTATACGTCCTTTTTGCTATACACTGTACTTTAATAGCAACCTGACCCTTGTGTTTATCATTTGCAGCTCTCTTTTGACCATAGTCCCCTGAGGAATAAGCATATTATGAAACGCGTTGGGAGGTCTAGGAGCACATCAGGTCAGATGGTTGCCAATTGAGGGGCATTGTGAGGCTGTTGTGTTTGGCCCCCCCCTCTAGATATTGGACAACTAAAACAATTTTTCTTCATACATATTTATGAATTTTGTCCTTTGGACTATACTGTCTTGTATGTATAATCAGTAATTTTCACAACCTGGTTAGGGTTGTTTGTTTCTCTATCACCGTGGTGGGAGGTCACTCTATCCTCCCCCCCTGTGTGAGGTCTGTCCTTCCATGGTGATATTAGGAGCTTTTTACACTTGCTCCATTTTATTTGGTTGTTTTACAACCGTATGTGTTGTGTGGTTTAATATTTTTAACTATGAACCAATAAAGGTTATATTTTAATTGTTACCACAATTTAGATTAGTGCTGGGCTGCATTTTTGAACATCTCATTGAACTCAATGGGTGGAAAACGCAGTGAAAAACGCAAAAATAATTGACATGCTGCGTTTTTGTGTGCAGCACAAAAACGCAGCTAAAAAAAAAAAAAAAAACACGCTGTGTGCAGACCGCAAAAATGAAAACTCAGACTTTGCTGGGGAAGCAATGTCACAGCGTTTTCTGAGCAAAAACGCAATCGAAAATTGAGCGAAAAACGCACTGTGTGAACTTACCCTAAAGAAGCTTTTTACAGTAGGCATCTCTCAAACCGGGGATACCATTATGGGGAAATATGGCTCTGCAGTTGCTGCATCATGGTCACATTATATGGCACAAGTTAATAATACACTTACCTGCCCATGGAAACTACATAACGTGGTTCTGGCATCTGATCATAAACCTGTGAATGGTAGAACATGGCGAAATCAGAAATTGTCCATTGTCCTGATTATACCTAAAAACATTTAGTGCCATAGGGAAATAATCATTATATAACTGAATGGGCATGACAGCATTATTATAGGCAAGTACAGTACAAGGAAATATAAAGAACAAACACAAGACTGGCACATTCATAGAATCACATTCTTTTTTTACTGCATTTCAAAATCCATAGCAAAAACCAGACGGTAAATGTAATTCATGTGATAGCGCCCTTAATCATAGTCTAATACCTAGTGATTTATGGAAGTGCCATTCTTTCTTTTATATTCATTGTGAAGCTGACAATCTGCTAATGAATTGGCATGCATTTATTCCAGGTCAGTCACAATTGGATTATAGATATGATAAGCCTTCCTCACACGTGTTCCTTTAGATACAATGAATTAAAGTATATTCTCACACTTAGCCAACACTATTAATATGTGGAAGAATTAATAAAAAAAAAAAAAAGAAATCCTTGCCTTTCTCAGGGCAGGAGCCATCTTATTGGTGAGAGTCCCAGCCACAATCATGACATCTGCCTGCCTAGGACTAGCACGAAAAACCACACCGAACCTGTCCATGTCATAACGTGGAGCAGCCATGTGCATCATTTCCACTGCACAACATGCCAATCCAAAGGTCATCGGCCACAGGGAGCTCTGTAGGTAGAATATAGAGAAATGACAATCTGACCATTCAATACGGTGACCCTTCTGCATAGATGTAAAAGTGTAAAAGTCATGTTAGATAACTGTAAACTGTTCCAAAAGTGATACGTTTGTGCCCATACATCCTTACAGGAACGTGGACCCAGTAACATACAGCTCATAAAACTGGTGTTTTGGGGTGCTACAAGCAGCTTCATTGATACTTGGACTGGATGGCTCAACAGCACAGAATTAATAGATTTCCTTCAGAACAGCTAAGTTATCCAATTAAGCAAGTAAATAAAACAGTTCATATTACCCCACTACTCCAAGATTGGAGGAACTTTAACTTCTACAGGGTAAATCTGTAGGACTCTATATACACTGACTATTAAAGCCCGACTACTTTCAGTAGAAACTGTATGACAAATAGCAGGGTTTGAAGAAAAAAAAAAAAAGTACATGAAGTGTCGGCATACAGCACCCAGCACAAATAAGTACACCCCAACAGATTTCTCAGAAAACCTTTAGTTTCATTTCAGAATAAACATTTTTTTTTTTTATGGGATGCCATACTATAAGCACATTCTCACAAATGTGGGCCATTTACTGCAAACAAGGTTTTTTTTTTGTTTTAAAAACACCTGAGAGTGTTCCAAACAAAATTCATTCTATACCAAGGCAAAAATAAGTACACTCTAATGAAAGTCTTAGGAGCAAGGCTATGTGCGCACTAGAAAAGTGATTTTTCTCAAGAAAATGTCTTGAGAAACTTCTGGGAGTTGAAGATTACCGCACCTGCGGTAAAAAAAAACGCACCAAAACCGCGGGAAAAACGCATGCGTTTTTACCGCAGTTTTTCCGCAGGTTGGTCCCTGCGTTTTTTTTATGCTGTAACTGCAATAAATAATATAGATAATAGATAGAAAATCGATAGACAGATAATGGATAGAGGGAAAGATGGATAGATGAATAGATAGATGAGAAAGACCTATATAATGTCCCACCCCCCTGCATATTCTAAGCTGGCACCCTTTAGTGACTTTCATGTGGCACTAAAGGGTGCTTAGCCTTGTATTTAGCCATAAAATAAATTAAATAAAAAAAGCGACGTGAGGTCCCCCCATCTTTTGTAGCCAGCTAGGGTAAAGCAGACAGCTGCAGCCTGCAAACCACAGCTGGCAGCTTTACCTTGGCTGGTAATCCAAAACAGAGGGCACCCCACGCTGTTATTTTACATTAAATAAATAATTTAAAAACAAAAAACGTGGGGTCCCCTACAAATTGGATCACCAGCCAAGGTAAAGCGGACAGCTGTGGTCTGGTATTCTCAGGCTAGGGAGGTCCACTGTTATTGGACACTCCCCAGCCTAAAAATAGCAGGCCGCAGCCGCCCCAGAAGTGGCGCATCCATTAGACGTGCCAATCCTGGAGCTTCGCC
Organism: Anomaloglossus baeobatrachus; assembly: GCF_048569485.1. Taxonomy (NCBI): domain Eukaryota; kingdom Metazoa; phylum Chordata; class Amphibia; order Anura; family Aromobatidae; genus Anomaloglossus; species Anomaloglossus baeobatrachus. The sequence goes on along the minus strand of NC_134353.1, from coordinate 451,250,686 downwards.
CCAACTCATCCCGCTGCCCTGGTGCGTTGGAAAACGAGGTAATATATGGGGTTGATGCCAGATGTGTAATGTCATCTGGCATCAAGCCCTGGGGTTCGTGATGTCACGCGTCTATCAGATACACGACATCACCAACCTAGTCAGTAAGAAATTAAAAAAAAAAAATAGACAAAAAAAGGTTTTATTTGAAAAAACACTCCCCAAAACATTGTTCTTTTCAATAGATTGGTGAAAGAGGGAATCAATTCCACGTCCGGCGTAATCCAATAAAGGGGGGGGGGTCCCACGGCAATCCATACCATAGTCCCTGTCCCAGTCAATGAAGAACAGAATGTTCCCCATTGGCTGGGAGAGCCGTGCAGTGACCTGAGCTAACATCAATAGCCCAGGTCACTGCAGGGGATGACTAGCGCTGCTGTCAGGAGGATAGATGAGATCATTACCTACTGTGATCATCTCCTGTACTGCTGATGTCAGCGCTGTCATTGACTTCTATGCCCGCCGCGTTGTCAGCAGTATCGCGAGAGCCCGTGACGTCACCGCTAGTGACAGTCTCGGGCCGCTCGCGAGACGGGCATAGACAGCAGTGACCGCGGTGACGTCAGGAGATCATCACAGCAGGTAATGATCTCATCTAACCTCCTGACAGCAGCGCTAGTCATCCCCGCGGCTACCAGCATTGCAGCGTGACAAGCTGCTGACACTGCGGGCAGACACTGACACACAGCAGTGCAGGCAGCGGCGGGGCTGGAGCGGGACACAGACTGCACGGGCACCTGGAGGTCACACGGAAGTGCTTCTGTGCGGCGTCCAGGGAGTGTGACGTGTGTGTGTGTGTTTACTCTGCTCAGCTTCCTCTTCCTAGCATAATGACATCACTCCCTGCAAAACCGCAGGCAGTGATGAGCATTACTGCAGGTAAATCGCGGCTATACCGAGGGTATACCGCACATCATTTGCTACCTGCGGTATATCCCCGGTATTTCGCGAATACATTACAGTGAATGGAGTGAAATACCAGGGGTATACCGCAGGTTCCTGCTGAAAAGAAGTGACATGCACATTTTCTCAAGAAATTTTCTCAAGAAATTCTTCAGAAAGCATTTTCTATAGAAAAAAAAAACGCAGCGTGCGCACAGCTATTTTTTTTCCATAGGTTTTGCTGGGAAATGTCTGCAGGAAGATTAAACATTTCTCAAGAAATTTCTGCAGCAAAACCGCAGGTAAAACGGCCTAGTGCGCACAGGGCTTTAAGCTATAATGTAAACTACAAAACTCTAATGAATATGAATTTAACCAAAGCGAAGTCTATTCATTAAACAGGTGTCAAGCAGACATAAAAAACTGTTATATAGCAAGGGGGATACAGAATATCAGTCATTGTTACATGCTTCGGAGGCGAGATGGATGGGGAGGGGAGAATCAATCAACGAATTTGGACTTAGTCCCAACCAAATTATACATTTGAGCAAATAAAAACACTTTCCTAAATGTAACAACAGGGAGATGAATAATCGACCGCAAACAGCTGCTATGCCAAACAAATTCTTTTTTATTCAAACGTTCTTTTCATCGGTGCAGATAAAATTGCGGGGGGTGGCTTGGATGCGAGTCCCTCCAAAGGACGACGGCCGTTTCGTCTGTAAGTCAGACTTCTACGGGTGGTCCCTCAAGCTTGCTCTAAGAAACACACTGGTGTTATTTCACCATTGGTAGACAAATAATGAGACATCAGGTGGTCGTTGCTCTCCCCCTCGCCTCATCCATGTGGCGTTACTCCTCTCAAAAAGATTACTACTTAATCATTGGCTCAATTAGAACACCCCATCACTGAACCAATTTCTAGAGTAAAATGATTCAAATTGTCCCTCCAGTGAGGAAGGAGACAAACTCTAGCGCCACCTATTGGAAGCAGCAATTTTAAAAGTCAAAAGTGGCTTTTTAAACATGCCTTTTCATAAGGACTTAAGATTTATACCAGATCAGAATCCCAATTTGCAGACACAATATTTCGGGGTGATTGCCCCTTGTCAGTGCAAAGTGTGGGTATCTGATCTGGCTTATGAGACGCTATGTGGGGACCACGGGGAAGACTATTCTCCTTATGGAGACCTGACAAACCAGTCTGGCTGCCAGTGAGGGGACTTATAGCTGCAATGCCCCTCTGGGAATTATTCAAATTGTCCCTCCAGTGACTGAGTGACTTTTAGGATTGCTACTTCCAATAGGTGTCCCGTGGTCCCCACAAAGCATCTCATAAGCCAGATCAGATACCCACACTTGGCACTGACAAGTGGCAATCACCCCGAAACACCATGTCTGCAAATTGGGATTCTGATCTGGTATAAGTCCTAAGTCTTATGAAAAGGCTTGTTTAAAAAGCCACTGTTGACTTTTAAAATTGCTACTTCCAATAGGTGATCCTCAATGGAGGGACAATTTGAATAATTCTCAGAGAGGGGCATTGCAGCTATAAGACCCCTCACTGTCAGCCAGACTGGTTTGTCAGGTCTCCATAAGGAGAATAGTCTTCCCTAGAGCAAATCAGGGTGGATAAAAATCAATGTTTTTAATAAAAAAAAAAACAAAAAAAAAAAACGGATTTTTTTCATTAAACTGCTTTTTGAGGAAAAATATTTTACCATCCAAAGGTTCTTCCATCAGGAGATAAAGCTGAGTTGTTTAACTCCGTAGAATAAAAGGCTGAATATGTGTAACATTCACAATGCCATGCTCTTCCAGAGGTTTCTGTGGGATTAGTGGGCAGTTTCTCTCCTATATTATCACAGACGCTCGCTTTACTTACGCAGTTCTCAAAACTGAATTTGACTCCGCAGAGGTCCCAGCCTCTTCTTCACGGCAAAAATATTACAACATGAACAGAGTTGAGAAAAAGACCTTAATCCTATTGTTCTACAAACCTATGAATACAGAATCAACCCCTTCAGTGCCAAGTCCAAGAAGTTAGACAATATGTTTCTGATTGTTTGGAGTGGAATAGATCTGCACAACCAAAGAAGAATGTGAATCTAAGTGTGAGGAGGAGGAAGGGCAAGCAGACAAGAAAATGAAAGTGAAACTTAGAGCACAATGCTGCAGCATAGCCACAGACAGACAAGTCTGGATCTGTTTGTGTGTACGATCTGAGGTTTATTACATTCTTTCCTTATAATGGCAGCAGGCCGTAAAAGAGACCCAGTTTTGGAATATTTTAATGAAGCTCCTTCGCCTATCGGTAAGGCAGGCATGCGTGCAAAATGCAAACGATGCAACAAAGAGATGCAAGGCCTGGTGGCGCGAATGAGGCAACGGTGGCTCAGTGGCTAGCACTGCAGTCTTGCAGCGCTGGGGTCCTGGGTTCAAATCCCACCAAGGACACCATCTGCAAGGAGTTTGTATGTTCTCCCCGTGTTTGCGTGGGTTTCCTCCGGGTACTCCGGTTTCCTCCCACATTCCAAAGACATACAGATAGGGACTCTAGATTGTGAGCCCCAATGGGGACAGTGTTGCCAATGTATGTAAAGTGCTATGGAATTAATAGCGCTATATAAATGAATAAAATTATTATTATTATTATTATTATTATTATTATCATGAGAAGTGCGGTGATGAAGATGACCAAAGAAACACTTCTGAACAGGCAGGATCTTCAGGTTGGTAAACATTTTTTATTAAATCCTATTTCTAAAGACTGAACTGTGAGAAAAATTATATTTCTTATTATTACTGCATGTTACTGTCATTTGGTACAGTTATGAAGAAAAAACAAATATTCCTTTTGGGGCAGGGGCAGTGATGTGTTGTGTACAATAAGCAGAAATTGTATAATAAACAATAAAATAACAGCATTGACTTTTTTTGTTTAGGGGAATTCATGGATTCTGGAAACTATCCACCTCCAACATCACCATCATCCTGTTCTACAGTTTCAGAGTTATCCATCCAGGATAGTGCTTCATTAGCAGCATCATCATCAGACACCCACAGCCACATATCACCATCACCCAAAAGGAAAAAAAAAACCTTTACCTCCTGGAACCACCATAGATAGGATTGTGATAAGAACTAGCAGATTAGAAAAAGAGTTGATTGATGAAAAAATTGCCCAGTTTATTTATGCAACAAACTCTTCTTTCAGTCTGACTGAGAACCCACATTTCATTAATATGGTTCAGTCACTGAGACCAGGATACAGTCCACCCAGCAGAGCTGATGTTGCAGGGAAACTGCAGGATCAAGTGTATGACAGAGAAATGGAGCAATGTGCAACAGCTCTGGAGGGTAAAATTGTTAACCTAAGTATTGATGGGTGGAGTAATGTCCACAATGATCCTATTGTATGTGCTTGTATAACAACAGAAGAAGGTAAAGTCTTCCTTGCACAAACAACTGATACGTCAGGAAATGCACACACAGCAGAATACTTACAAGAAGTGGCAGTAAAAGCTATAACGACATGTGAACAAAAATTCAAATGTCTAGTACGCAGTTTGGTCACTGACAATGCTGCAAACGTATCCAAGATGAGAAGAGATTTAGAAGAGCAGGGAGGGAATACAAAGCTGCTAATAACATATGGTTGCACTGCTCATTTGCTGCACCTCTTAGCCAAAGACTTAAGTGTTCCAGAAATAAAGGCTAATGTTGTTGAAATTGCTAAATACTTCCGTAATAATCATTTTGCTGCAGCAGCTCTGAAAAGGATGGGTGGAACCAAGCTAACGCTCAAACAAGATGTTAGATGGAACTCTGTGGTGGACTGTTTTGAGCAGTATATCAAAAACTGGCCTATTCTGATGACACTTTGTGAAGAAAATCGAGATAAAATAAGATGGCACTGTCACGGCCAAAATCCTCAACCTTGGGCTTAAGAGAAATGTTGAACATATGCTGAGCTTCCTGAAACCCATCTCTCAAGCTTTAAACAAAATACAGAAAAATAGCTGTTTTATTGCGGATGCTGTTGAAATTTGGAAGGAACTGAGTGAACACTTAAAAACAGAACTACACATGGACAGAATTAAATTACAACAGTAAACAAACGAATGGGACAAGCACTGACTCCAGCTCATTTTTTGGCAAATATTGTCAATATCCAATATCAGGGTCAAAACCTAAGTGCTGAGGAAGAGGAGTTAGCTATGACATGGGTATCCAGCAATCATCCATCTTTAATGCCAACTATAATAAACTTCAGAGCTAAGGGGGAACCATTCAAGAAATATATGTTTGCTGAAGATATTTTAAGGAAGGTCACACCAGTAAACTGGTGGAAGTCACTTAAGCGCTTGGATTTAGAGACTGTTCAAGTAATGATTTCACTTTTAACAGCAGTAGCTTCTTCTGCAGGCGTTGCAAGAATATTCTCTTCCTTTGGACTCATTCATTCTAAATTGAGAAATCGGTTGGGACCCAATAAAGCAGGAAAGCTTGTTTTTCTTTTCCAGATTATGAATAGGAACAAAGAAGATGATGATGATGAAGATGACGACAAGTGAGCTACAGAGGACAGCAGGGACAGTAGTATTTAAGTTTTTCATGTGTTGGCTGGGCTGACAGTCTAAGTTTCTTAAAATATATATATATATATTTTGTTTAGCCAAATTAGTTAACAAACATGGATGTTTGTTTAAGCAAATAACTTATGCTGTAATGTTGTTATTGTTTCAGTTGAATAAATCTATTTAAATTGTTATTAAGGTCAGGATTATTTTTCTCCTTCCTAAGTACAACAGAACAGTGGTGTCCAAATATGAATGATTAACCCATTAAACTGGGGAGAAAAAAGTAATATAAAAAGTGATTCTAAAAATCTTCATCTACTTGCATGTTAAAGTAGCAAGAACTAGTTTAGGTAGAAACTTTGATTTAAATCACTGATTTAAATCAAGCCTTACTGACTAGTGATTTAAATCGTGATTTAAATCAGTTAGATTTAAATCAAATCCACCCTGGAGCAAATTAAACATTTATTGCATATAGAGAAACGAGACACAGAAAAATGGAAGACAACAGTACACAAATATTTTAAAACGTGGAAGCCATTTATTAAAAAAATATTGTTCTTCAGAAGAGAACATATAATAACACCTTTTAAGGATTCTGCGTGGTGCCACATGGAGACGCTGAGTGGCCCTCTGGGTAAGCTGGAAATTGATACCTGACAGCTTGAATTTTAGTCATATTTTGGCAAAGTGGTGCAATCATACATGCAAATAGTGCAATCTGTTTACATTTTTTTGTGTTTGAAAAGGTTTCATTTCTATTTGGTACTGTTGTACTGAAAAACTAATAAAAATTAGATAAAAAACAGAAAAAAAAAGTGGTTATACTTAAAGGCAATCTGTCAGCAAGTTTTTGCTATGTAAGCTGAAGACAGCATGCTGCAAGGGTTACCAGACTTCAGGGATGCCTGTCTTGTCAAGGTCCTGTTTGTTTGCTATGTTTAAGCACCAGGACACAGCAGTAATTATCATTGCTTGGACTAGAATGTCATGCTCATAGCAGTCCAACATGCCCCCACCTCAGATTGACACCTCACTGTCAACGTACAATCTCTATTGAGAGCCTGGTGTGGGAGGAACAGCTCTCCGAGCCCGCTATGAGGGGCTGCTAATAAGTCTTTGGCTTTACCAAGAAAGAAACGAGATAGGATGATGAAACTTTACAATTATTCCACATACTCTCCACTGATGTCAACACACTTTTTACATTGGTATTCCAAGTTCTGTAAGGCAAATACCTTTGCATCCTTTGCATACGTTTTTACATGCGGCCAGTCCGTTTTTTTCTGGTTGCGGCACGCAAACCTTTCAGGTTTGGAAACAGATGATAGTTGGAGGGAACTAGATCTGGTGAATAAGGTGGGTGGTCAATCAGCTGGAAGCCCAGCTCTGCCAGTTGTGCCGTGGTCGCTTGTGCAGTGTGAGTGGAGTCGTGGTCTTGCAGGAACAAGATTCCTTTGGACAGCTTGCTGCACCTTTTGACCTTCAGAGCTGTCTTCAATTGGTCCAAACGTTCAATGTAATACCTTGCATTGATAGTGGACTACCTTCAAAAGGGTTCCACAAACAGCACGTCCTCCTTATCCTAGAACACAGACGACATCACCTTAGTGGCCGATTTTTTACACCCTGAACTTCTTTGGACGAGAAGAACCACTTTGCCTCCACTCTGACTGCTCCTTGTTTTCAGGGTCATACAAATAAATCCAAGTCTCATCCACAGTGACCAGTTGATCCAGGAAGTTCTTATCAGTCTGGAAACGCAGAGAAATGGACCGGGGAATTTTCACTTGCATTGCTTCTCTGATGTTGTCAAACATTTGGGAACCAACTTTGCAGATAGCTTCCTCATGTCCAAATGTTCATGGATAATGACACAAACACGTTCACGGGAAATCCCCATGTAGTCTGCTATTGCTTTAACTGAAATTCGTTGATTCTCCAGTATGAGGTTGTGCACAGCATCGACAATCTCCGGAACATCAACCACACTCGGTCGTCTAGGATGTTCCTTATCGTTGGTGCTGAAGTGGCCTGTTTTAAATTTGGCAACCCAGTTCTAACTGTGGAATATGAAGGGCATTGATCCCCCAATGTCTGCAACATATCACCATGAATATCCTTCATGGACTTTCCTCGCAAAAATAAGAAGTTTATCACTCCTCTGCTCTCAGTTGCTATGAATATCACATTGGACACCGTCATTTCGTTTTCTCATGTGTGTAGAACACTGTTGCCATAAGCAACACAATTTTTTTTTAAAACAGACACATAAGGCTTTAATGTGATGTAGAATTTGTTACCATAGAAACAAAAAAAAAATAAATAAATCACAAAGCCAAAGACTTAGCAGCCACTCGTACATGGTTAATCTAAAAATTCTATTGTGTCAGAAGAGCAGCTGCACTCAGTAATCTAAGTGATATATTGTTGGATTCAGGGTTTCTTTGCCTTCATTATGCTGCTCACAGATGAGGTAGCAAAAACCTGCTGATAGATTTCCCATTGAAATAAAAACCCCTGCCATTTCATGCTGTGAGTAACGGCATCACATGAAGACTTATGTCACAAGACCAGAGGCAGAAAATAACTTTACACATTAAGGTTGAAGTCTACCAAAAAATATCAGCAAAGCTTTACTTAGTCAGAATACTGCAGCAAAAAGTGATACAAAAATTTGAGAAGATGGAACTGCAACCATCTCACAGAAAAATCCAGCCTGACCACAAGTTAACACCTAAGGCTATGTTAACACCGTGCATCTTTTCATGCGTTTTGAGGTCATAAAGATGCACCAGAATACATGCATTTCCTTCTCCCAGCAAAGTCTGAGATTTCTATTTTGCTGTCAACACTGGGCATCTTTTTTGTCTGCATCTTGGCTGCGTTTTTGAAGATGTCAGTCAGCATGTCAATTCTTTTTGCATTTTTCCAGCATTTTTGAGTCTTTTCAGTCAATAGATTTGACTTAAAAAAAAAAAAAAAAAATGCATTGGGCAAAATGCGGTAAAACCAGGGCTGTGGAGTCGGAGTCGTGGAGTCGGAGTCGGAGCTCATTTTGGTGGAGTCGGAGTCGGAGTTGGAGTCGGTATAAAATGCACCGACTCCGACTTCTAAAATATATAATAAATTGGGGACAGGAGTGCAATGCAGAATGTGCTGAATATTTTACTAAATAATAACATTTAGTATAATGCTTATATTTAAGTGAAAAATTTATTGTAGTATAATGTGAACATCAGACATTTAATTGTTTTTATGATACAATAATCAAGATATTTGGATAGAACATAAAATATTTATTGGATACAACTTTAGAACACAAAAAACTAATAAATTGTAAATATGTAATATATATATATATATATATATATATACACACAGTGTATATACACACACAAGATATATATGTAATCTACTGTATATTACATAGTGTATTACATATTTACAATTTATTACAGTTTTTTGTGTTCTAAAGTTGTATTCCAATAAATATATTTTATGTTCTATCCAAATATCTTGATTATTGTATCATAAAAATTATTAAATGTCTAATGTTCACATACACATATTCATGTACTACAATAAATTTTTCACCTAACTATAAGCAATATATGTAGGAGTCGGAGTCGGAGCCGGAGTCGGAGTCGGAGCCGGAGTCGGAGTCGGTGCAAGAGAATTTGAGGAGTCGGAGTCGGAGTCGAAGGTTTGGCTTACCGACTCCACAGCCCTGGGTAAAACGCATGCTTTTTTTAATGGGCTTTTGCAGCTGGTGTGTTTTTGGGGCAAAAAACGCTGCATCTTTGTGGTTAGCAAAGATGCACTGTGTGAACATAGCCTAAGCAGGAGTATCTCCTGATTAGAAGGGCTGGTGAAAATGAATAAAATCGACATGTAAGTTGACTGCAGTTAGCTAAAGAAGTAAAGTATCCATTGACTACTAGCACTTTATACTCTGGAGTAGAGATCAAGATAAATGTTATTTTAGAACTGATTACTTCAAAACTGTATACGGTCACCAAAAAAAAAAAAAAAAAAATGTAATGGTGCCTATAATGAAACAGGTAGTGGATGCCCTTATCTCACACTGGATGAGTTGAGGGCTGCTTTGGATCATGTCGTTCTTACCATCAGGGCCGTGGAGTCAGTAAACCAAACCTTCGACTCAGACTCCGACTCCTCAATTTCTCTTGCACCGACTCAGACATATATTGCTTATAGTTAGGTGAAAAATTTATTGTAATACATGAACATGTGTATGTGAACATCAGACATTTAATAATTTTTATGATACAAGAAATCAAGATATTTGCATAGAACATAAAATATATTTATTAGATACAACTTTAGAACACAAACTGTAATAAATTGTAAATATGTAATACACTATGTAATATACAGTAGATTACATATATCTTTTTTGTGTGTATATTATATATTTACAATTTATTAGTTTGTGTTCTAAAGTTGTATTCCAATAAATATATTTTATGTTCTAAATATCTTGATTATTGTATCATAAAAATAATTAAATGTCTGATGTTCACATTGTACTACAATACATTTTTCACTTAAATATAAGCCTTATACTAAATATTATTTAGTAAATTATTCAGCACATTCTGCATTACACTATTGTCCCCAATTTATTATATATTTTAGGAGTCGGTGCATTTTATACCGACTCCACCAAAATGAGCTCCGACTCAGACTCCACTTCCGACTCCACAGCCCTGCTTACCATGACATTTATTTTATTTTATATGTTTTAATTTTAGATCTGGCGGTCCCCAGTGGATGAACAAGGAAGTGCTCGCTCATCCCTTTGAATAAACACCTTTACCATTAGGCTATAAATGATGGTGCTTTATATGTCTATTTACCACTATCTACATTTTGCATTTTTGCCCACACTTTGCCCTACTATGTAATGGGATTTCAGGCTTCCTGCCTGTGCGCACGTCGGCTCGCTGATGCTCCTCCCCCCCAACACCTGGCGTCTAATGGGATCTCTGAGCTGCACCTGTGCATGCTGGGGATTCCCTGACGCCGATGTGTTGAGTGGGATGGGCCTCAGCGTTCTGACGTGCGTCATCATTGGTAGGTGAGCCTCACATTGTGGGATTTAAACCGCCGGCAGCACACTCCCTGCACCTCCTGATGAAGCGGCAGCGAAACACCTAGGTTACTTACCGGTAGCCGGTTGTTCCAGAACCCATGACAGCACCCATATGATCACGTGGTGCTGTCATGGGTGAGGGGAAAACATTTGTTGAGGTGCAGGGCAGAGTGTTCAGTCAGGCCATCACTGGTGGGTCGGTTTACTTCCATCTGGAGCATTTTTTGTTTATAAAGTGCATCATGTCCTTTTACTTATTGCTGGTGATGTGCATGTATTCTGTTTACAGTGTTGTGCACATTGCTCAAGGGACATGGTGCAGCATATAGCAATACAGGTCTTAATCTGATCTGCTCATTGCTCTGTGTGCACTATATGCTGGTATCCTTATGAAATTGTGAGACTGGATTATCACAGGACTGTTCGCAACTGCTGCATTTTTATTCTATCTGCATTGATATAGGTGTGGGGTTCCCTATACCGGTTATTTGTGTCACAATCTGTGTACACTGTTTTGTTGTGGGAATTTATGATGTTGTAAATGCCACAGCAGTACGACTAATTTATACATAGAAATCCCACTTTTTGGAATTGTACAATTTATATCTGTCGCAGTTTCACTGTTGTAATTGATTGTCTCATTGTATTATCCTGCATTCAATTTTGTGACCCAACCTTGAGACCCCTGGTGGTTGGATTTGGTACACATTTTCTACTCAACCATTTATATAACCCTTGTGTGCACCATCTCCTACCGCCTGTGTTATCGCGGACTATATAATATCATGGAGCCGGTATTTTGGCGCTGAATATAATCCTGACACACACAGCTGACCTGTTTTTTGTTGTGTGTATTGATTTTAAATTTTCACCATTTTGCACTGTGTTTCTGATCCGCATTGTGAAAAAAATATTTTTACATTTGTAAAATTCTTTGGCATTTAGCCTTTAATAGTTTAATGCATGTACCAATAGAGTCAGTTTGTAAATATTGGTTTCTGCTTTGGTGACTTTGGTCTAAACCAAATGTATATCTAACTGACTAAGCCATTGGGTTCTAAATGCATCCTCTGACAGTTTATACCCTGTTTGGACCTTTTTTATATGGATTTTAATTTGATTTAATAACATTTTTGGATTTTAATATCCCTTGGACTTTGTTGCTGGATTACCCTCTGTCTACAATCTGGATTGCCAGTATACCCTTTCCCTTGCACGAGTCCTGGATACGGTGACCCCTCCTTTGGCTACAGGTGAGTGGATACTAATCTTTCTTTTTGTCCCTAATATGGATCAAGGTATTCTTTTTTGGTTAACATATAGTGTCCTTATGTGGGGCTGCAGGACTACTCCTGGTGTCAGGGAGCTACATTTCATTGATGGTATAAACTTATATTTGACTCGTGGTATTCCAAAATAAATTAATAATATCCAAATAAGTTTGTAGGCTGATATATTTATTAGAAAGAAAAGAACACAATGCAAGATGTAAACCTCATAAAAACATTAGAAAAAAAAAAAAAAAAACACACAGGGCAACAGTGTGGTCAAGAAACGGTAAAAACAGACAACTGCAAAATCATCCAGCGTCAAGGAATCTATGCACAAAGAAGTCAAATTATATAAATATGGTATAAATTCCTCAATATCACATATAAAAGTGCTTTTACATAGTGAAAAAATCCTCCCATAAACTGGAAAGTATCAAGATGTAGGCACTACAGCTGGGCGGACCCGGACTGTAAAAGTCTGGATCCGCACAGTTTCAAAGTTTTCCGGATGCCAGACCCAGGATCCCGGCTATTTGGTCGGCACTCGAAGTTTAAAAAGAACAACAAGAATGAAGCGAGCGCTTCATACTTACCTAGGTTCCGTTGCAGCTGTAAACTGCTCCCGCGCGGCTTTACAATGCCCCCTGTGGCCTCCGCTCATCATTGCTTGGCCATATGCACTCAGCACTGTTTTCCCCTCTCCCCCACCGGCCTTGCGTGTATGATTGGTTGCAGTCAGATGCTCCTCCAGCCTGTGTAACAGAGTCTGAATCCAAACAGTCATCGAGGCTCATTCATTTTCTGGAGCGTACAGTGAGCGGTCGGGCTCTATGGCCGCTCGCTGTGACAGATGTAGCAGAGCTGGAACCATCGTGAGACCTCGTGTGGATTACGTCACACCTGCAGGTGTGTGTTAAAGCTAAAATGGTGAAAGATGGTGGCTTTTGTATTTTTTTCCATATAAAGAAGGGAATTTTGTTTACTTACCGTAAATTCCTTTTCTTCTAGCTCCAATTGGGAGACCCAGACAATTGGGTGTATAGCTACTGCCTCCGGAGGCCACACAAAGTATTACACTTAAAAGTGTAAGGCCCCTCCCCTTCTGGCTATACACCCCCCCGTGGGATCACGGGCTCCTCAGTTTTAGTGCAAAAGCAAGAAGGAGGAAAGCCAATAACTGTTTTAAATACAAATTCAACCCGAGAAACAGCCTCGGAGAACTGAACTGTTCAACATGAACAACATGTGCACCCGAAAAAAACAAACTTCCTAAGAAAACAGGGCGGGTGCTGGGTCTCCCAATTGGAGCTAGAAGAAAAGGAATTTACGGTAAGTAAACAAAATTCCCTTCTTCTTTGTCGCTCCTAATTGGGAGACCCAGACAATTGGGACGTCCAAAAGCAGTCCCTGGGTGGGTAAAAGAATACCTCGTGATAGGGCCGTCAAACAGCCCTTTCCTACAGGTGAGCCACCGCCGCCTGAAGGACTTGTCTACCTAGGCCGGCATCCGCCGAAGCGTAGGTATGCACCTGATAATGCTTGGTAAAAGTGTGCAGACTCGACCAGGTAGCCGCCTGGCACACCTGCTGAGCCGTAGCCTGGTGCCGTAATGCCCAGGACGCACCCACGGCTCTGGTAGAATGGGCCTTCAGCCCTGATGGAATCGGAAGCCCAGCCGAACGGTAGGTGTGAAGAATTGGTTCCTTGATCCACCGCGCAAGGGTGGATTTGGAAGCTTGCGACCCTTTACGCTGACCAGCGACAAGGACAAAGAGTGCATCCGAGCGGCGCAGAGACGCCGTGCGGGAAATGTAGATCCTGAGTGCTCTCACCAGATCCAATAAATGCAAACCCTTTTCAAATTGGTGAACTGGATGCGGACACAAAGACGGTAAAGTGATATCTTGATTGAGATGAAAGGAAGATACCACCTTGGGAAGAAATTCTGGAATTGGACGCAGAACTACCTTGTCCTGGTGAAACACCAGGAATGGAGATCTGCATGATAACGCCGCCAGCTCGGACACTCTCCGAAGAGACGTGACCGCCACTAGAAAGGCCACTTTCTGTGAAAGACGAGAAAGGGAAACCTCCTTCATAGGCTCGAAAGGCGGCTTCTGGAGAGCAATTAGAACCTTGTTCAGGTCCCAGGGCTCCAACGGCCGCTTGTAAGGGGGGACGATATGACAAACCCCTTGCAGGAACGTGCGTACCTGAGGAAGTCGCGCCAGGCGTTTCTGAAAAAATACGGATAGCGCGGAGACTTGACCTTTAAGGGAGCCAAGCGACAAACCTTTTTCCAACCCAGACTGCAGGAAGGAAAGAAAAGTAGGCAATGCAAAAGGCCAGGGAGAAACTCCCTGAGCAGAGCACCAAGATAGGAATATCCTCCACGTCCTGTGGTAGATCTTGGCGGAGGATGGCTTCCTAGCCTGTCTCATGGTGGCAACCACTTCATGAGATAAACCTGAGGCCGCTAGGATCCAGGACTCAATGGCCACACAGTCAGGTTCAGGGCCGCAGAATTCAGATGGAAAAACGGCCCTTGAGACAGCAAGTCTGGACGGTCTGGTAGTGCCCACGGATGGCCTACCGTGAGGTGCCACAGATCCGGGTACCACGACCTCCTTGGCCAGTCTGGAGCGACGAGAATGGCGCGGCGGCAGTCGGACCTGATTTTGCGGAGCACTCTGGGCAACAATGCCAGAGGTGGGAAAACATACGGTAGCCGGAACTGCGACCAATCTTGAACTAAGGCGTCTGCCGCCAGAGCTCGGTGATCGTGAGACCGTGCCATGAAAACCGGGACTTTGTTGTTGTGCCGTGACGCCATCAGGTCGACGTCCGGCATCCCCCAGCGGCGACAGATCTCCTGAAACACGTCCGGGTGAAGGGACCATTCCCCTGCGTCCATGCCCTGGCGACTGAGAAAGTCTGCTTCCCAGTTTTCTACGCCTGGGATGTGGACTGCGGATATGGTGGATGCCGTGTCTTCCACCCACGTCAGAATCCGCCGGACTTCCTGGAAGGCTTGCCGACTGCGTGTTCCCCCTTGGTGGTTGATGTATGCCACCGCTGTGGAGTTGTCCGACTGAATTCGGATCTGCTTGCCTTCCAGCCACTGTTGGAAGGCTTGTAGGGCAAGATAGACTGCTCTGATTTCCAGAACATTGATCTGAAGGGTGGACTCTTTCCGAGTCCACGTACCTTGAGCCCTGTGGTGGAGAAACACTGCTCCCCACCCTAATAGACTCGCATCTGTCGTGACCACCGCCCAGGATGGGGGTAGGAACGACTTTCCTTTTGACAATGAGGTGGGAAGAAGCCACCACCGGAGAGATTCCTTGGCTGCCTGAGAGAGGGAGACCTCCCTGTCGAGGGACGTCGACTTCCCGTCCCATTGGCGGAGAATGTCCCATTGTAATGGACGCAGATGAAACTGCGCAAAAGGAACTGCTTCCATTGCTGCTACCATCTTCCCTAGGAAGTGCATGAGGCGCCTCAAGGGGTGCGACTGGCCCTGCAGGAGAGATTGCACCCCTGTCTGTAGCGAGCACTGTTTGTCCAGTGGAAGTTTCACTATCGCTGAGAGAGTATGAAACTCCATGCCAAGATATATTAGTGATTGGGTCGGGGTTAGATTTGACTTTGAAAAGTTGATGATCCACCCGAAACTCTGGAGAGTCTTCAGTGCCACGTTCAGGCTGTGTTGGCATGCCTCTTGAGAGGGTGCCTTGATAAGTAGATCGTCTAAATACGGGATCACAGAGTGACCTTGCGAGTGCAGGACTGCTACTACTGCTGCCATGACCTTGGTGAAGACCCGAGGGGCTGTCGCCAGCCCGAAAGGTAGAGCTACGAACTGCAGGTGTTCGCTTCCTATAACGAAGCGTAGAAAACGCTGATGCTCTGGTGCAATCGGCACGTGGAGATAAGCATCCTTGATGTCTATTGATGCTAGGAAATCTCCTTGAGACATTGAGGCGATAACGAAGCGGAGAGATTCCATCCGGAACCTCCTGGTTTTTACGTGTTTGTTGAGCAGCTTTAGATCCAGGACGGGACGGAACGACCCGTCTTTCTTTGGCACCACAAACAAATTGGAGTAAAAACCGTGGCCTTGTTCCTGAAGAGGAACGGAAGTCACCACTCCTTCCGCCTTTAGAGCGGACACCGCTTGCAGCAGAGCATCGGCTCGGTCGGGCGGTGGAGAAGTTCTGAAGAAACGAGTTGGAGGACGAGAGCTGAACTCTATCCTGTACCCGTGAGACAGAATGTCTCTCACCCAACGGTCTTTGACCTGTGACAGCCAAATGTCGCCAAAGCGGGAGAGCCTGCCACCGACCGAGGATGCGGAGAGAGGAGACTGAAAGTCATGAGGAAGCCGTCTTGGTAACGGTTCTTCCGGCTGGCTTTTTTGGGCGTGATTGAGTCCGCCAAGAATCTGAGCTCCTCTGATCCTTTTGAGTCCTTTTGGACGAGTAGAATTGGGACCTGCCTGAGCCTCGAAAGGACCGAAAACCAGACTGTCCCCTCCTCTGTTGGGGTTTGTTTTGTCTGGGTTGCGGTAAGGCTGAATCCTTACCCTTGGAGTGTTTAATGATTTCATCCAAACGTTCACCAAACAATCGGTCACGAGAAAAAGGCAAACTGGTTAAGCACTTCTTGGAAGAAGAATCTGCCTTCCATTCTCTCAACCACAGGGCTCTGCGTAAAACCACGGAGTTGGCTGACGCCACCGCCGTACGGCTCGTAGAGTCTAGGACAGCATTAATCGCGTAAGACGCGAATGCAGACATTTGAGAGGTCAATGGTGCCACCTGCGGAGCAGATGTACGTGTGACCGTGTCGACCTGTGTAAGGCCAGCTGAAATAGCTTGGAGTGCCCATACGGCTGCGAATGCTGGCGCCAACGACGCTCCAATAGCTTCATAGATGGATTTTAACCAGAGCTCCATCTGTCTGTCAGTGGCATCTTTAAGTGCCGCCCCATCTTCCACTGCAACTAGAGATCTGGCTGCAAGCCTGGAGATTGGAGGGTCCACCTTGGGACACTGTGTCCAGCCCTTGACCACGTCAGGGGGAAAAGGATAGCGTGTATCTTTAAGCCGTTTGGAAAAACGCTTATCTGGATAAGCGTGGTGTTTCTGGATTGCGTCTCTAAAGTCAGAGTGGTCCAGAAAAGTGCTTAATTTACGCTTGGGATACCTGAAATGGAATTTCTCCTGCTGTGAAGCTGCCTCCTCCGCAGGAGGAGCTTGTGGAGAAATATCTAACATCTTATTGATGGACGCTATAAGATCATTCACTATGGCGTCACCATCCGGGGTATCTAGATTGAGAGCGGCCCCAGTATCAGAATCCTGATCAGTTACATCCGCCTCATCACACAGAGAGTCGTCCCGCTGGGACCCTGACCAGTGTGATGAAGTTGAGGGTCGCTCATAGCGAGCCCGCTTAGGTTGTCTGGGACTGTCGTCCGAGTCAGAGCCGTCACCCTGGGGTGCATGTGACACCCCCGGAGCTAGGAAGTGTTCCAGCTGAGGGGGACCAGGGGGCAATGAACCAACAGTGCCCATGGTCTGAGTTACTGGTCTAGACTGCAATGTTTCAAGAATTTTAGACATAGTCATAGACAATCTGTCAGCAAAAGCTGCAAACTCCGTCCCTGTCACCTGGACAGCATTCACAGGTGGTTCTCCCTGGGTCACCTCTAGCAGAGGCCCCGGCTGAGCAATTGCCACAGGGGCCGAGCACTGCACACAATGGGGGTCAGTGGAACCTGCCGGTAGAGCAGCCCCACATGCGGTACAGGCAGCATATAAAGTCCGTGCCTTGGCACTTTTGCTTTTTGCGGACGACATGCTGTTGTCTCCTTGAGAAATCTAAGGAGGGTATGTAGCAGAAAATCACCAGCGACCGTACAGTGTAAAGTATTGCCAGCACAAAATACAAAGTACACTATGGCACAAGTGGGGGAGAGCCCTTGAGGGCTGCTTACCGCCCGCTGAAAAGCGGGTGTGAGGTCGTAGAATCCCTTGTCTGGGTCTCCCAGCCTCCCCTCTGCAGCTCAGCGTGCAGGCAGGAATGGCTGCCGGCGTCCTGTGAAGAGGGGCGGACCGTGGGCGTGCCACAAACAAAAGTGCGGGAAACTGCGTCCCACTGTGCCTAGTGTGAGGGCTGGAGTATGTAAAACAGACTCCAGCTCTTAGCGCTGCTGGTCTGTACAGCGTCCCGCCCTCCTCCTGACTGGCAGGTCTGGGGGCGGGAACGATACGAACTAGGCCGCAAAAGCCGGGGACTGTAGTAATCTAGCGCGGCCGTCATATATGCACGGCCAGCGCGGAAGTCCCCGGCGCACCACAAATCCCAGCCGGGACGCAGTAAACACTGACCCCAGCGGCCGGATCGGCCGATCGTACTAAGTCTCCTCACTCAGCAGAGCTGTAGTGAGTAACGGCACAAGCGCAGCAGCGCTGTTTACCCCGGCGCACTAACACACCCAGCAATGCTGCAGTGTGCGTGCGGTAAGCACGGGGACACGGAGTACCTTAATGAAGCAGGGTCCTGTCCCTGAGGAAACTCCGCTCCGTATCCAGCAGATCCTCCAGGGGCTGTGGATGGAGCACGGTCTCAGTGCCCGGAGACCGGTCAAGTCCCACTTCACCCAGAGCCCTAATGGGGATGGGGAAGGAATCAGCATGTGGGCTCCAGCCTCCGTACCCGCAATGGGTACCTCAACCTTAACAAACACCGCCGACCGCAAGTGGGGTGAGAAGGGAGCATGCTGGGGGCCCCCGTATGGGCCCTCTTTTCTTCCATCCGACATAGTCAGCAGCTGCTGCTGACTAAACAGTGGAGCTATGCGTGCATGTCTGACCTCCTTCGCACAAAGCATAAAACTGAGGAGCCCGTGATCCCACGGGGGGGTGTATAGCCAGAAGGGGAGGGGCCTTACACTTTTAAGTGTAATACTTTGTGTGGCCTCCGGAGGCAGTAGCTATACACCCAATTGTCTGGGTCTCCCAATTAGGAGCGACAAAGAAAGGATTTTTTTGGTGTCTGTGTTTATTTACTGTCACTTACAGATTAGTGATCGGGTGTCAGACGCTGCAATTACTAATTCAGGACTTAGTGGCTGCTGTGGGCTGCCATTAACTCCTTATTACCCCGATTGCCACTGCACCAGGAGAATTGGGAAGAGCGGGGTAAAGCTCCGGTATTGTCACATCTAATGGATGCGACAATTCCGGGCGGCTGGAGGATAATCTTATTAGGCTACATCTCCCCAGCCTGAGAATACAGC